>NC_056745.1:740006402-740036402 GCF_019279795.1 Protopterus annectens | reverse complement strand
GGTGTCTGTGGCATCTGTCCATACAGGGCATGTGTTTAAGGCATGGTCTGTCCTTTGTGGGTCACATTTGATGGCACCACAGTTTTTGCAGGCGTCCAGTGGGGAATATAGTGAAGGCACACTGTCTGCAATTACGTGCCTATTTTACTGATGGACAGGGTGCCATGCCCTCTGTAGTCCACTGCAATCACACCATGCTTACTATCTGTGGGCAATATGCAGGGTACTACCAACATAGTGGTTGTTGCTTAGGCAAGTGTGTTTGTGTGTGAGACATGGGTTGAGAGTGTTCTCTGGGTGATACAAGGGTTGCTTACTTTGTTTACCAGGCCTTTATGTCACATGGGGTATGGATTGGCACCCCAGCCTCGGACATGGTGACATATAATAGAGCCACCATATAAAAAATTTGCAAAACCCGCTAAACAATGTGTCCAGTGTTACACACTCACAGCCACCTCCACACAGGATACGAATGACAAACACAGACACACCCACTTGCCATAGCTGGGATTAGAACTCCTACCTAACTAGTTTATAACACTACAGCATTATGCAGTTATAGGACGTGCAATGGAGATTACTGGTCTACTCCTTCCCCAAAGGTGTATTTCACTGGGAATGACATCAGCAGGCTTGCCAAAGTAGGTCAATGGAGGTTGCAATGACTGTGAATGGCCTCAAAATCATTGCACCCTACACAGACAAACAAACACACACACAAACATCCACACATGCCATGTCTGGGAATAAAACCCTACCAAACTACTATATCATATTACAGCATTATGCTGTTATAGGACACATCATGGAGGTTACTGGAGTGCTCCTTCCCCAAAGATGTATTTCACTGGGAATGACATCAGCAGGCTTGCCAAAGTAGGTCAATGGAGGTTGTAGTGACTGTGAATTGCCTCAAAAGCATTGCACTCTACACAGACAAACAAACACACACACACACAAACATCCACACTTGCCATGTTTGGGAATAGAACCTTCTACAGAACTACTATATCACACTACAGCATTACGCTGTTATAGGGTGCACCACAGAGATTACTAGAGGACTCCTTCCCCAAAGGTGTATTTCAAAGTGAATGACATCAGCAGGCTTGAAGAGCATTTGAATTGTAGTGAGTGTGACTAGCCTAAAAAGCATTGCTCCCTACACAGACAGAGGCACATACACAATTGCTATGTCTGGGATTAGAACTCCTACCCAACTAGTTTATCATACTACAGCATTACACAGTTACAGGACATGCCACAGAGATTACTGGGTTATCTCTTCCCCAAAGGTGTATTTCATAGTGACTGACATCCTCAGGCTTGCCATAGTAAGGCTATGGGGAGGGCAGTGTGTGTGCATGGGTCATAATCTATTCATGTAGAGGTAGACACACCACATTCAGGCACACTCAGGTTTATATTCCGCAAGTATGTGTATACAACTGCTAGATGACTACTGACATCTACAGTCATGTTGCACACCTAGCACTAACACCACAGAGTCTTTAATGCTGAGGAATTTCTACAGTGAATGACATTTACACATCATGTGGTTTTAGCCATTTTGCTGGGTGCTGGGTGAGACAGGCCTCATGATGGAATGCTTTTTGTCACTGTCACTCTCTTCCATACATCTATGTATGTGTACCTTTGGCATATTATAGTGTGTTGTCCTTTGATATATGTGTGTATTCCTATCTAATGTGTGTGCAAAGCATGACTGGTGCATACTGAGTGTATGCACTAACATCTGCAACTGTCAGATATTTATGGTCCACTGTTGTTGCCAGACATGGGCTTCATTTGTTTGTGCCTGAGCATGCCCAGTATGACCTTTCAGTATGTTGTTGTCTGATATTACCTTAATTTCTCTAAGTGTGTGAGCATGCCCAGTATGCCCTTCTGTATTCAATGTGTGGATCCATTCCAGGCAGATTGTACTCCAGTGCAGACCTTTGTGTTCTATTCCTACAGCTAGCAAACTGTTTCTGCAGGATATCTGTAGATCAGTTGGCAATATGGGGTCAAACTGTGCAAGGGATAGTGAGTAGTGTAGGTGATTGTGTCTGTGCTCCTTCTGCTACATGGTACTGGTGTTAGCAGAGATATTCAGACATGTGTTCTGTTATACACTGTGATGTTTTATGTCCTCAAGTACTGTCAGGTAGACATTTTTGCTCGCAGTGATATCCTGGGGAACACAGGGTGACTGCAGCTGTGTCCAGTATTGTGGTCAAACACCTACATATTCCTGGAAAGTTATGCCATTCTGTTGGGGGAGCTGCAGACACTTGCTGCTGGGTCTGTGTAACCAGTTCAGCACCTTGGTACAATGACTGCAGAGGATCCCATACTTGTACATCCACTGACGTGACAGTATGGCCTTAACTCTCTGTGGCAATACCTCACAGCTGTACAGATTCACACAGAGCTTACCCAGAGGCAGGGGTCATAAGTCAGGACCTTACTCCTATTGTGGTGTATGGGCAGGTTTGTAGCCACCCATTTTTGTGTTTGCAGCCAGGGATAGTATGTGCACATGGCTGTGTTTTGGACTTTGCACATTCCATGCTGCCCATGCTCCCACCCCCCACCGCCATTATTCTATCCACTTCCATACATTATGCATTCTCTGATACTTTCCCTATAGTTATCACCTCATCACAGCTGTGTTTTGGTGTTGGTCCACATTCCATGCAGTGGGACATGGTGGACATGTTACTGTGGTTTGTCCACATGGCCTTGCATATGGGTTATGTGGAGTGTGATATGTTGTTATTTGGGTGTCCATGACATAACATACATTGGCAGCACGGGTGAGACGCAGGCCTTCGACAGAGGCTTGTAGGCCATTTGGTGGTGATGCAGGCCAGCTGTAGCAGGCTGTTGCATTCTGTCAGTCCTACCATACCAGCCTGCCATACAGTATATTCCCCTGGGGTGACAGGGCAGGTGTGCTAAGTGTTCATGCCAGTACTTTCTATCAGTATTGATCAGGTGGTGTCGATGCTGGCAAGGTGCTGCTTAAAGCTAGGGACACACCTGCATAGGACACCTGCAATGCATGCTGCATTCTTTTGCTATTGCCACACACAGGTGGGAGTCATATTGTACCCTTTCCCGACAGCAGGGATAAGACCGGAGAGGTACTTGTGGGTGGTGGTTGGGTGAGCTGGGTGCATGTGTGCTACGGACACCACTTGCATATGACTGACAGATATGCATGGGGAATTCCAGTTATGCTGGCTTGTGCAGGACATCAGCTGTTTCTCAGTACATCAGTCCTACCACCTTTGTGATCTGCAAGTGTTCGGCCTCTGGTATACCTCCGGGACAGCAGCTAGGGTGAGTATGGTGTTTGTTCAGGTTTGCCAGTACACTGGTCATGTTATGGCCATGGTATATTCCATGCACACATTTAACTCACCTACCCATAATGCATGCTGTCCATGTCCATGTATTGTTACTGTTAACTGCACTGCATCACAGTGGTCACCATGGTGGTGTACCTGAAGGGTATGTAACAGTTCTGTAATATAACTAACAACCTGTCATTGCAAGATGTGTGCATATATGGTGTGATAAATGGCCTACAGTAGAGACCTGTCTGAAACATCACGCTTATACAGTACTACAACAGTATATATGCCACTATTACAATGGCAACTGTTACACATTTACACTACGTATATCACAATACTACATTCCACAACCCTTACAATCTGCAATGTGGTCTTAACATGAGCAATGAATGTGTAATATGGAATACTATGTTAGGACAGCAAATATGGGGAATACATACCTTCACAAACACAGGAAGCATATGTGTGCATACACTCCAGATAACATATTGTGGAAGCAGCTTTTGAGGTACTGACAGCATGCATTCTTCATGAGTTTGGACCTTCCAGCAAGTACAGGTACTCACGTCACATCAAAAAATGGTCCGCTGTCCAAGATGTTTGGCCATCAAATGTGCCCACTTACCTGCAACAGAGGCAGCCATGGCTTGCACACATCTTACAAGCCATGTAATGGATCCCATACCCAACAGGTAGCACCCAGGAGTCAGCCATAGCCTTACATCACCACTGTATATACCATGGCAAACAGTGCAGACAGTCATGTATGTGCCGAGGATGTATGGGACAGGATTAATGTAGAAAATAAACAAATGGCCATCCAAGACAAATGACAGCACATGTTGCAAAGTGGTTATGCATGCTGCCTAATAACATGCCACAACACTGAAGGAGTTGAAGGAATGTCTAGCAACTACTGGCTGCGCAGTACCTGTGTCGGCAATTGCCTGGACTCTGCATAAGTGTGGCCCATGAGTAAGGGTAATTAGATGGGACAGTTGTACCACAGGAAATATCAGCCAGGCCTCTCTACAGGTAGCATATGCATAAAAGCAAAAGTCCCCAAAAGGCATGTGTTTCAATGTGTACTGGTGTACCAAGACCATGCAGGAAACCTACAGACAGTATCAATTAAGTACACGTGCTGCACAACCAACACCTCACCCCCACCTCAGGTCCACCATCCCCATCTGTACCTTGCTGGTGCCAGTGTACACTTATATGTTTGCCATTCATTAGCAGGGAGTAGGCTGGTACACTTGGTGTTTAGAGTTTGGGGCACTGCAAAATGACACATGTGTAGGCCATAGTTGTCAAGCATCTGCAAAAAGGCTGAGGATGGGGGGTGTCATCCTGCAACACAACAGCGCACTGAAGCAGAGATCCAAAGCTCACTAAGAATGGTTGCATCTGCACACAGTCAAGGTCATGAATTGTGGCAGACATAACCCTGACTCCACAGCAATAGTGACAGCACTGTGTGACCTCCAAGGGCAGTGCACATGAGTTGACCTTGCAATCAAGCAGGGTTGGGGGACATTTGTAGGGCAGAGTGACCAAATACTGGCAAATGCAGATGACCCATGCTAGTATATCCCTTCCAGGAATACTGACTGCTGTAGTACACATAACAGTAGGTGCAACAAACCATCATAAGTGTGT
The DNA here is from genome assembly GCF_019279795.1 of Protopterus annectens. Classification (NCBI taxonomy): domain Eukaryota; kingdom Metazoa; phylum Chordata; order Ceratodontiformes; family Protopteridae; genus Protopterus; species Protopterus annectens. Next base: position 740,031,369 of record NC_056745.1, on the reverse strand, counting down.
GCACACATATGCACCCACAATTTGTATGCATCTCAATCAGCATCTGCACAACTAACACATTTGTTTGATACTGCATTTGATTGCATAAGTCATATGTCACATATCAGGCTTGTGTAATGTTAACATATGCAGTAATGTGGCCCCATGTCATATCAGGGAAAAGGGCGCCATATCACTAAGGGTGTGTACACTCCCCATAGCCATGGTAAGGTTTGAAGGTTGTCAGTGTAATTGTTTTTATTGGCCATACATGCACCACTGCTGATGAGATCTGTAAATCAGACATCAGGCATTCACAAATGACATCTGTCCACATATCATCCCAGGTATGTGTCAGACAAACACATAGGAGCTGTGAGCAGCAGAGAAAACATAACTGATACACATATGCACATTCAGCAATGGTGTATACACCTGTGAGGTATGATGCACAATACATGCCAGGGTGCTGAATAGGAGCACAGCAATACTGTGTACATGGATGCAGTGCGTTCCAGGGGAAGAAGCATCACCTACTAACACAACCCATGCATCAGAGAGATGTATAATGTTGCTAGCAGGGATTGACTTTAGCTCTACTTCATGCTGTTGAGTACCATATGTCATGCATGTTGACAGATGGATAATGAGAGGTCTGTGTGCAATATCTCTGTGCAACCTCACTTGTAAGTGTGTGTGTGGGGGGTGGTCAATTTGTCTGTAAGTGCTATCTGGTGGAGTGGAGGAGGGTTAATGCATGTAGAATGCATGTTTGTATGTATGTGTGTGTGTGTGTGTGTGTGTGTGGGGGGGGGGGTCAATTTGTCTGTAAGTGCTATCTGGTGGAGTGGAAGAGGGTTAATGTATGTAGAATGAATGTTTGTATGTGTGTGTGTGTGTGTGTGTGTGTGTGTGTGTGTGTGTGTGTCCATGTATCCACATGTGTGAGTGTGGGGTTGTTCATACCTCTCAACTTCTCTTAGAAATCGTGCAGTACATGGACATGGACAGACACATTAGACACCAGGAATACTTTACTGACATGTAATCTCAGGACAGCTGATAGTATAATAAAGTTTGCAGCATGAAAGATGCATTGGGAGGGAAAACTAGACACCAGGGATACTTTTTAAATTGCAATCAGCAGAAAGGTGAAAGAATACCCATGTATGCAGCACTAAAGATGCATTGGGGAATTACTAGACAACACCAGAGAGTGTTTCCACATATTACTGTAGTCCACACAAAAAGTTAATAGAGCAACAGATCTTGCATCTCCTGAACAACAGTTAAGTATGACACTCCTGTGCGGGACATTATTGAGTGACTGTAGTAGCCCATAACATATGGAGGCCATGCTCAAGATGTCTGGACAAAACCAGGGTGAACACCAGATGACATCAGGGAATCTTTGAAAAAAATGACTCCAAGTTAAAGAGTTAATAGAGAAACAGGCCATGTTTTGTGATCATTTTTCTGAGCAATTAGAAGAATGATACGTTAATGATTAGTATTATTGAGTGTAATTATTCAAGACTGATGCTGGATAGGGAAATTAAGAGACAAAACTAGGGATATTCTGTAAAGTCAGGGACAGGTAAGTAGTATGGTGGAAGATAAGTGTGTGTGTGTGTGTGTGTGTGTGTGTGTGTGTGTGTGTGTGTGTGTGTGTGTGTGTGTGTGTGTGTGTGTGTGTGTGTGTGTGTGTGTGTGTGTGTGTGTGTGTGTGTGTGTGTGAGTGTGTGTGTGTGTGTGTGTGTGTGTGTGTGTGTGTGTGTGTGTGTGTGTGTGTGTGTGTGTGTGTACTGTTAAGCTATGATTTACAGGTCTTAAAGTGCATTTCGTGTTTTCCCTCATAGGTGGTGAGGTAGGTCGGGGTCCCTCCTGCAGACAATCTGATGTTGGTGTCCATATAGACACTGAAAATGATGATAGGTGTGTTGAGGCACAGGCGGGGTTGTTAGGGGCTGAAGCTGCATCATCGTTTCACATCTCACTTTATTCATCCCATCCCAGCACACAGTCTCAATGCCTATATATACCCCATCATCAGTGGCCATAGCTGAGGGACAGTTGCCAGTTGGTGGCATGGGACAGGACAGTGTGGTATCTATGGCACATGTGTCTGGAACAGCAGCCATAGCCAGATGTCTGGTGAGGTACCACAAAGGCAGATGTACATGGGTGCTCAATGGACGGCTGCTGGTCATTGTGCCCCTAGCAGAAGTGCCACATCTGGTACTACCAGATGCATGTTTCAGGCCATCATGGAGGTGCAGGCACGTATGGAATGGTACACGAGAGAGCCTCTGTGGCTGCAGAGGGCTACTCATTTAGCTATTATTGACAACATCTATTATCCTGCAGGTGCCCTCAGTTATTTTTCAAAGGTCATGGATAGGCGGTTGGGTGAGATGGTGGGAATCCTCAGCTGTGGAATGTCCGTGGTTGAGCATATGGTGGGAGTTGTGCAACAGCCACATGGATGTAGGCCAGCACCACCAACAGCTGGAGGTTGACGTGGACATGCCAGAACACAGAGCCACTCCCGCAGTGGCAGTACCAGCCCCAGCACTGCAGGGGGGGCAATGTTCACACCACACCAGGCCATGTGCATGTGGCCCTGGCCAGTCCCAAGAGGGAACCAGATCCAGGGACATATGTCATCATCAGGGGAGATTACCATATCATTGCTTGTACCTGGTAGTGCCTGTGGAACCGTGGCAGGCACAGTTCTCATGTCCATGGCCAGAGATGGTGAACTGCACACCCTGATAGGTATGGTCTGTAGCTGTCCAACAAACCCCGGTATAGGGCAGCCACATGGTAGAACTGTGTGCATGAATACACACACACAATACCGACACAGCTAGGGCAACCCCATACCTACACACACCACAGCCAAATTAATAAATAAACCCCCTCACTCACACACATGGTGTCAGAAATATGGCTCATCCTAGGTCTCTGCAAACCAACAACACACGCTGTGCATATGATGATACCTGTGCCACATCCCTGTCATCCATAACATTGATGCAAGGACAGGCAAATATGGTTCTGATGCACAGGGTGACTGTACTATGGTGTAACAATGTAATGCTGTGCAACATGTTGTCAGCAGTAAAGTTTAATGCTTACGTGTCAGGAAGTGCAGCCATCATGGCTGTTATTAACACTGAGTGATTACAGTCTCCATAATATATTACGTTTGTGTTGTAGGTATTCATGTGTCAGCATGATGATGGTCTGCTGTTGTATACTACAAGGGCAATGGCACTGTGGTGACCCCTTGGCTGTGCCATATCCTGGGTACAGGTGAATACATCACAGTTCTGTATAACAGTTACTGCATGTGCCACATGGCCAATAGGTCTAGGGGTGGTGTATACAGGTGAGTGCATGGTGGCTGATGTCAGCAGCCCTTCTACAGTGGACAATAGTAAGTGTGCTGGGTGGAACACACCACATATTTGTGTATTACACACACAGAGGCTTTGGTGTTGATCCAATACACAGAGAATACTGTACACATGGATGTATGTGCCAGTGCAAGGAACCCATTGTAGCCGATGTAATTCCACCAAGACAGAATAGGCACAACAGAACATTGGGAAATGAGCAGTCTGCTAGTTTAATGTCATTGATGATGGTACTGGTAGGGTATATGTCCCCTTTCTCAATGTAGTGCAATCCTCAACTCGGTAAACATAGGTGTGCTGGTGTGAGTGACACAGCCCTACCCTTTGGAGGGTGAGAGGTGCTGTAGAACTGCAGATAGTGTGCTAGACAACTACTTAACCTGTTAAAATGAAATGTACAGTATTACAGCCAGCTAAGCAGGGGTAAACACTCAACAGTAACTGCAATGATGGTGGCTGTGTCCACAAGAGCCACACCCAGCTATATATACCAACCCCAGTATCGCTATACACCTATGCAGTGGGGAAGAGGGCATCTACACATCTACCACTAGTTGTGATGGAATGTATTTGCACAGGATGATACCTGTGAAATGTTAGCATATGCCAGGCAGTTCTCAGACAGATGACCTCCTGGGAAATGTATACACACACACCCACACACACACACCCACACACACACACACACACACACACACACATATATATATATATATATATATATATATATATATATATATATATATATATATATATATAGATATATATATATATATATACACACATCATACACATGTAGATATCTATAAATATATGCGCATATATTATATATATGTGTATATGTATATATATATATATATATATATATATATATATATATATATATATATATATATATATATATAGATATATATATATCTAATGTGTGTGCGTGCGTGTGTGTGTGTGTGTCTGTGTGTGTGTTATGTATATGTATATATCCATATAGGCATGTATATATATATATATATATATATATATATATATATATATATGTTTATATATATCTCTATAGATATATGTGTATATATATATATATATATATATATATATATATATATATATATATATATATAAATATATATATATATATATATATATATCTATATATATATGTGTATATATATATATATATATATATATATATATATATATATATATATATATATATAAATATATATAGATATATATATATATATATATATATATATATATATATATATATATATATATATATATATATATATGTACATATATATATATATATATGTTTAACATATGTCCAGAACAGGTAGTGGTGTCATACCTCAGCACCAATAGTCGCAACCTCTTAGTGCAAGGGAATGTCATAGGTTCATAGGTTCATAGGTAGGTACTAGGCTATCGGTCCAAGGGCCTACGTAGGCCTAGCCAGCAAGGTCCCATGGCTTACGCCACCCAAGAAAGTTATTTTTCTGTGCCACTGTCGAGCAGAGACACAGACGTGATCCCCAGGGTATATTTCCTATTTCCCATCCACTCATCAAGATTTTTCTTGAAGAGTGCTAATGAAGAACTTTGCTTGACATAAAAGGGTAGCTTGTTCATATTAGTATTGCAGGTATAAATGTAGACTGTTAACAGGGGTTGTCATAACAGAAATGTTGTGTGTGGGAAGTCACATCTGATATTGACATGTATGCCATCAGTTGCTGGCAGACATCCTAAGATCATCATAGTACAGTACCACAGATATCATAGTAATGATCCTGTGGAATACAGCAGAGATATGACCCATAAATGTGGACAGTCTGACACACTCTGGTCAGTCCAAAGGTATACACAGAACCCCTTAGTGCAAGACGTGTGGACAAAGCCTGACAAAGTGGATGTTAACAGCCATGTAAATTAGTATATCAAGTAAATACTGGAATAGATATGCTCACACAGTTTATGCATTCACACACTGTTGTCTGTCCTGACAGATAATAACCGGAGAAGCAGAGTTCACAAGCCCACATACTACCCACTAGTTAGTGACATACATCTGTACAGCATCCCACTGCTTTGTCAGAAATACACAACAGTTATGGTGGCCCGGCAGCAGTACATCTGATAAATATCTGGATATAACATCACACTGAGCTGCTAGGCATGTCACAAAGCACTGTGCAAACTACAGGCAGACTGCCACAACACTGGCCTACATTTCTTATGGGGGAATACACATGTACCTGCAAATATAGCAGGCTCTGCAGACATGTAACAGCATGGAGTAACAGACACCTGTGTGAAAGCACATACCCACAATCAGTCTGAACACAGCCACAGCCACAGCCACATATGGTAAGCGTGCTTAATATTACAATATATGGACTGTCTGATCGATAACATCCTCATATGTGCCACTCACACACTAACCCTGCATATACTGGGCCAATACACAGTGTATTCCGATGTCTGACTCTGGTATGGGACATGTGTGGGTTTGGCCCTACAAACGTACGTCGATAGGGTATTATACACTGGAGCAGCATGCAACATCAGATAGAACAGGACCAAGAACAATGACATCTACCACAGTCTGTACACAGGACAAGGTACATATTCGCAAGATGTCGACAATCACCATAAGTACACAGACCTCAATACTGTACACACTACAACAGAATGTCCAGGTTTTGTCCTCAAATATAATCCCTACTATACATAACATGTCTAGCAGTCTGATATCTCACTGGCTTGTTATCAGGTATGATGTCAATAAATAATGGTGTACTGAACATATGCACCTCTTACTGCATGACATATGTACAAAGGTTGATGGAGAGGAAATATTGACATGTTGCTGTGATAAATGCATACATTTACTAATGTAACAGGATTTGTTGTGACATATGTCTTCTGAGTGATATGAAGTCAGTAACTAAAATGGCTGTCACCATGCACTGACTGCAGTCTTCAGACTATGCTACTGCATTTCTAAAGATAGGTCATCTGTGAGTAACACAACACATGTAAGACTCCAAACACTGGCCAGTCTGCAGATAGCCCTACAGGTGAGAGTTTCCTCAACCAAATAACACTGTCATGATAGGTATGCAGACCATCCACATCCACATAAACCCTGTTAAACCAACATTACTTCAAATGTAGAAGAGCAAGACTTACATTCTGTACTCATGTCTGGAACATCCCCCTCCTGTTTGTTGGCCTCTCTCCACAGTGTATCTTGTAAGAGGTATATCCCACTACCTTCTGTGATGCTGTTTTCTAAACACCGACATGAAGTCCTGCTCACAGTGAATGAAAAAGGCCAACACCCACATGATGTTCCTAGTTATAGGAGTGTGTTTCCATGCAACTGGTTATGGGAAAGGACAGCAGCCACAAATGCAGACGCAGTGTGGTAAATACAATAAAAAATAAACAGGCAAACCAACGTGTTCATGCACAAGAAGCAGTCATTTTAATACGACAAAATCACCAGAGACTTAGCACTTCCGCCTTTTACAATCCAGGCATCATCAAAGTCAAGTAAAAATTCACAACAGTCACATTAATAGGAAGAACAGGCTGACATAATTTCCTGTAACATCATGCATTCAGGAATAATGTACTAGTTTATGAATGACATCCATGTTATTAGAATTATTGCACTAACAGAATAAAATACTAAGTAATAAAACCATATATATATATGTTGTTAAAAATTGTTTAAAAAATATATATATTTTTTAAATATTTTCTTTTCTAAAAAGAGCTAGCATTCACTGAGGCTTTAAGGATCCTGTGTTTAAACCTGTTTTGCTCTTTATTTCAAGGTGCTCGAGATGGAAATTGTGTCATTAATTCCAGGTCTCACCCTGGCATTGAGTCTTAATTGCCATTCAGTTTCCTTATTCTACAGATAAGGTCAATGTTGCCCCATCTTGTACTGACCAAAGCTCTATCAATAACAAAAAATAGAAACTTTTTGAATTTTGTACACTCTGAACTGTGTGTGTAAAGGGTGCTGGTACACTTTGCATTTCTAATATCCCTGTTATGTTCTATAATCCTGTCATGTAGTTTCCTGGTGGTCTTGCCTATATAAAATGCAAGGCATGAAATGCAGGTAGCAATATAAACAACATTGTTAGTGTTACAATTACAGTGCCCTGGACAATGTAAGTTCCTACCATAAGAGTCAATCTGGACATAGGGTTCTTCGTTAACAAATCTGCAGCTTTAACAAAAGCCACATTTGTGCATCCTGGAGACATTATTGTTCTTTTTAGTATCCATGTCCTCTCCAAAATTTCTTTGATAGTTTTACCTCTACTGAAAACAATCTTAGGCTCTGACCCAAATTTGTTTTTCAGGTCATCATCTAATAAGGCTCCCCAAAATGTCTTCATGCTTCCCTTTAAATGTGAGGCATCTTGATTAAATGGTAGAATCATAACATCATTTTTGGAGCCATCATCATGATTTACAGTAATATTACTGTGACCCCCTCTTAGGATGGGTAGGAACCTACTTGCACGGTTCCCTGTTACCTCTTTCTTAGTTGACAGTAAAAGCTTAATAGGGTACCCCCTGTCCTTGAACATCCCAATCAACTTAAACAATTCTTCAGAAAATTTCTTGTCATAACTGATCAACCTGGACAACCTGACCCTTGACTACGCTCCTACACTGGTGTTCAGGATGACAACTGTCAAAATGCAATAATGTATTAGTGTAGGTCTGTTTCCTAAATATGTTAGATGATAATTGCACAGGAGAACTATCTTTTGTGAGAAGAATATCTAAATAATCAATTTCATTCTGGTTTACCCTATAGGTGAACTTTTGGTATTGGGTGGTGGTGTTAATGTAATTCAAAAATTCTGCCACATCAGAAGTTGTTCCTCTCCACACTATAAGTATATCATCCAAAAATCTATACTACACATGTATCCTGGATATAAAGAGAGAAGAAAATACATACCTCTTTTCCCATTCAGCCAAGAACAGGTTGGCAAAAACTGGGGCACATTTCGCCTCCATGGCCACACCTGATTTTTGCCGGAAAAATTCACCTTCGAATACCAAAAAATTATTTTTAAGCACCACTTCTAACAGGTCAACCAGTAGATTTACTCGGGTTTGGTTCAAGTGTCCACTTTGTGATAAACATTCTGAAAAATATTCTAAGCCTATGTCATGGGGGATCACAGTAAATAAGTTAACCATGTCAATTGTCACAAGCAAGTCATCCTTATCAAGCTTGGTTGTTTTTAATTGTTCTAAGCAATGCCAAGAATATCTTAAGGTATAAACAAAACCGTTGGCCACTTTCTTAGAGAAATAATCAACAAATGCAGCCAGTGGTTCAGTTTTTGAACCCTGAGTTGCAGCAATTGGTCTAAAAGGGGGGAGTCACTGATATTTTTGTAAATTTTGGGTATTCCAAAAATTATCGGAATTCTTGGTGTATCTACCTTCAAAAAATCATACTCCTCCACTGTTAAAGTGTCTTGACTAAGAGCATCAAATAAAAAGATGTCAGTCTTGGCATATGCTGTATTGAGTTCACTAAGAGAAACTCTCTCATAAGTGTCTTCCTCATTAAGTAAAGAGTACATTCTGCACACATAATCAATCTGCTTCATGATGACCACACCGCTGCCCTCATCTGGCTTCTTCACTCTGTATGCTTTATTGTCAGATAGCTCTCTGAGTGCCAACCTTTCTTCTTTAGATAGGTTGTCACAACTAGAATGATTTGCCTTTACAATTTGTCTAAAATCATTTTCCATGCGTTTCAAACAAATTCATTAAGGGGTTACAGGGGGGCAAGAATGTACTTTTTCTTTTCAATACAAATGGTTCTGTTCTACATTCTTGATTCTTATTTAGAAAAAAAACAACCTCAAGTTAAGTTGTCTGGTGTAAAGCCTCAAGTTAATCAACAGTCTAGCAATATCAGACTTAAAACTCAGAACAAAACCAAAACCTTTTTGCAAAAGAGAAATATGTTCATTTTTCAAAGAAAAATCACTAAGGTTATGTATAGTTCCTGTTCTACAGTTCACAATGGATGCTGTAGAATCACAGTTAACCACGGCATTATTCATTAACATTTAGTACTCTCATATCAGCATTATACACTTCAGACATTCTGGCACTATAATTCGAAACATTAAGTTCTACAGGTGTCACCAAAGAATCTAGTACATATACCTCCCTCCACTTCTGGTTCCCTTCCCCCAGTTCTTCCCCCTCACAGAATGACCCCTGGGTGCTCCCTGAAAGGAGCGACCATGTGAAGCTTGATTTTGTTGTTGATTGAGGAGGCATTCTGAGTGCCTTAGTGGGGGTGGTTGCACTAAAAAATTTTCATCATAATCACCCTTATTGACATTTGCTTGGTTGTGTTGGTTGTTAAAATTATTACTGTTATTGCTGTTATTATTAGCAGCACTATTCATAAAGAAATCATTGCGTGTAATGGGGATGGTCAGGATACACTCTTTTATGTACATAATCAGCTTTGTCCCTGTCTAATTTATTCTGTTTACATTTACAATTAGTATCAGAAAAGTTTTTTATGTCAGCAAATATTCTATTGTATCTAGCAGACATCTGTTCAAACATAGGATCATTAATAATACTTTCATTAAGCAATTTTATGTCACCTTCAAGCTGCAAGAGCTTGCGCTCATTGTCCATAATAATAATGTTCATCACCTCAAGTCCAGTCTTGTCAACCAGCTCAAGTAACTCCTGGTGCATCAAGGAACCCTTTTCTGTACCCACTGGAAACTTCCATATTCAGAAGCCCTTTGGGACTTGTTTTAATTTTGTAGATTGTACCAAAAAGGCATTATCTAATTGTAAAGATTTAAGTTTCCTTGCTAAACGTTCCAAGGTGGCAATTTGAGTGGTAATCCTGACTTTCACAATGCAAAGTATAATCCAGTAATGAAGTCTGAAACAAACCATTGAAGCCAATGATAGCAGGGGGTGAAGAATTAACATTGTCACCATTAGTTCTTGTAGAGCTCAGTACAGGAGTATGCAGAGTAAATAATTCTTCCTGCGATGATGTCAAGTCTGTTTGGGAATGCCTCTGCACTTTAACTCATTCAAACCAGAGACTAGTTCATGAACTATAGTAGTAAGTTCATCCACCTTAGTTTCAAGTGAAATAGACTGCTCCATAGTGTAGTCACACGAGGTTAAAAGACTAGGAAATGGACAGCAGCCACAAATGCAGAAGCAGTGTGGTAAATACAGTAAAAAAAACAGCATATTCTTGCACAAGAAGCAGTCACTTTAATACGATAAAATCACCAGAGACTTAGCGCTTTCGTCTTTTGCAGTCCAGACATCATCAGAGTCAAATAAAAATTCACAACAGTCACATTATTAGGAAGAACAGACTGACATAATTTCCTATAACAGCATGCATTCATGAATAATGTACTAGTTTATGAATGGCATCCATGTTATTAGAGTTATTGCAATTATTGCAATAACACAATAAAATACTAAGTAATAAAACCGTATATATGTTGTTAAAAATTGTTTAAAAATATTATTTTTAAAAAAAAAATTTCTTTCCTAAAAACAGCTAGCATTCACTGAGGCTTGAAGGAGCCTGTATTTAAACCTGTTTTGCTCTTTTTTTTCAAGGTGCTTGAGATGGAAATTGTGTCATTAATTACAGATTTCTCCCTGGCATTGAGTCTTAATTGCCATTCAGTTTCCTTGATCTGCAAATCAAGGGCAATGTCGCCCCCTCTTGTACTGACTAAAACTCACCCCCGGGGACCTACATCCATTATTCACGTGTGTACCACGCTCCAATAAATTTTTAAAAGACCTTGCTTTTCTGAACACATTACTAGGTAATTTATTCAATTTTTTACTTACATTACTATCCAGTTGTAACAGTTCCCAGTTATTCTGTATGACTTTAATAATGTAATCTGTATCACAAGTGTATGTAGTGATAAAATATAAACCGTCTTTTATCACCTCCCTGTTCTTAATATCACAATTTGACTTATTCATATACAAAGTGACTTTTGTTGTGTCAACTTCCAATTTTAATAAAGGCTGATAAAAACCTTTTGTTCTTTTTGATGAAATTTCTTCTTTAATGTTAGTAACCAAATCGATAGGGTAACCCCTTTTAATAAACATACCAGCTATATTTTCCAATTCATTCCTAAACTCACCAGGTTCATTAACCATCCTGGCTGCCCTAACCATCTGTCCCTTCACGATAGCTTTTTTCTAATGGTTAGGGTGCCAGCTACAATAATTTAAATATGCATTAGAAAAAGTGGCTTTTCTATAAATACCTGAAGTCAATGTACCTTGAACTTGATCATATTGCAAGAGAACGTCCAAATAATTAATTTCATGATCACTATAGTTAAAAGTAAATTTAAAAAATTCTTCAGTATTATTAATATATTTAATAAATTCCAGTAAACTCCCCGGGTCATCTTCCCACACAATAAAAATGTCATCCAAAAAATGCATGTAATATTGAATGTTTGTAGCAAATTCACTTTCAAAAACGTAATTTTGTTCCCAGTATGACATAATGTAATTTGCATAGCTGGGGGCACAAGCCGCACCCATAGCCACACCAGTCACCTGCTTATAATAATTACCTTCAAAAAATAAATAATTATAATTTAAAACAATTTCCATAAGGGAAATAAATACATTAACCTGATCTTGCTGATATATACCTGTTTTGAGTAATTGACATTCTAACCATTCTAAACCTTTACTGTTAGGAATAACCGAATACAGATTTTGAACATCAATTGTCAAAAATAATGTAGAATGATTAGTTTTAATAAAATTTAATTTGTATAAAAAATTCCATGAGTCCTTTGTAATATAATCAAATTTTTCCAAACCTCTTTGTAGGTGGTAATCTAGGTATTTACTGATAAAAAAAGGTCTTACTCCTTTTAGCATCAACTATCGGTCTAAAAGCCATGTTTTTTAAGCCCTTGTGAATTTTAGGAATACCAAAAATGTTACTAATAGTTGGAAATTCGTTCTTCATATAACTAAAATCAATTTCATTGATCTGCCCCTGTAATAATAGGTCTTCAATCATTAAATCAATTCTAGCAAAGGCTATATGAATTTGATTTAAAGTCACTTCCTCGTATGTGTCCTCAATTAGCATCTGTAACATGTAGTTAGAATAATCATTACTATCCATAATCACGATACTGTTGCCCTTATCGGGCTTCATAAATCAAATAGTCCTGTCTTTAATAAGTAGGGAAAGTAAATCATTTTCATCTTTGGTTAAATTCCTATATTTGTTCCTATTGTTCTTAGCCACATCATGAACCTTAGAGCCTACGCTAAAATAATCTCTAATTTGCAACTCACAAGCTTTCTCAAATAAAGCCACTGTGTTATTGACTGGGGGATTAAATTTGCTTGGTCTCTTTAAACCATTGACAAAGTAATTCTTTTCATCCTGAAACCACATCTTTAAATTCATTTGACGGGTTAATAATTTTAAGTCCATTAACACATCTACCATACTTCCACTAGTAAAAAAACAGACATATATGTATATACATATATATTTCTATAGATATATAACAGAACACAACAAATACATACATGATCAAAGGCTCCATTAATGGGGGTGAGGGGGCCCAATTTAAGTACATATTGTAATTATTGATATCATCCCCTCCTCCACAGCCAAACAGATCTGCCTTGCAACACAATACCAACACTTGCAAGTCTCATACCCAGGATCCTACACAACATAGCCACAAGAATTTAATAGTAATCCAGCCAACCTGTATGATGTCAGGATGGTATTAATAATATATCATGCAGAACAGTCTGTCTTCCGTAGGGGATGTACAATGTGGAAGCAGTAAACATTCCAATGATACTTATACACACACACACACACACATATATATGCAGATACATATATATATATATATATATATATATATATATATATATAGATAGAGAGAGAGAGAGAGACATATATATATATATATATATATATATATATATATATATATATATATATATATATAGATGTATAGATGTATAGATATCTATGTATATACACATACACACATATACATATATTACTACATATAGATATGTATAGGAAGATACATATTTAGAGGATGCACAGCATATTGAACAGCCAGTATTTTTACAGTTGCCACCTTTTCAAATGGACAGAGTATGAGTCACTCATACAAAAGATAATTGTTGCCTGAAACATATACCCACAGAGAATTCAAAGGATATGACACCTCACACAGGTTTGCATACATAAGAATTGTTTATGTGTGTACTATTACAGTTGTATATGCCATGTCATATAGCTGTTAGGTATTTGAAATACATACTGAGTAATGCAACTCTCAAGCAAAACATTTTATACAGTAATCCGAAAGCATAACATATGTTGTTGTCCAGGCCAAGGCCTTCAAGTAGTACAATAGTAAAGAAACACTGGCCCAGAAGATAAGAATCAATCATCAGGAAGTACTGCAGATGTAGTTCAGCAGCCTCCAATTACACTCTGTACTCAACCCCTAGGGGGAAAAGAATTACGTTGTCAAAATTAAGATGTATCTGTTACATAACAATGCCTAACTTAAAACATCACTATCACACTGACAAACAGAACAGTCTGTAAGACAGTAAGCACTAGCCCACCAATATCCCCAAGGTGAAATGTATGAAAATGTACAGCCATGTACCTTAAGGTGTCTTACTACTGATATCCCTCACATGTTGTAACAGCCTAGGTTATATATGGTGCATACCCCTCCCTCATAGAATGACTTACAGGGCCATATAACAGTGTTACATACACTGACCTCTGGAATGCACAAGGGCACACACATTTTGTCCATTTGTAGCCCACATATATGTGGACCCTACCCCCACAATATGTGTGGGGACCACAACATCACTGGAATGATGGCAGGAATGGCAGCACAACATAATCATAGGCCACTACTTAACCTCTTATTGCATGATATATGGACAAAGCCTGGTATATAGGTGGAGGACAGAGGCTGGAACACAGGGCCATATTTGCAATATTGTTGTTATACATTGAGAAAGTTGCTGGTGTTACAGGATTGGTTGCAACATAACCTTATTCAAGAATATGAAGTCAGAAACATAAATGGCTGTAGCGATGTACTGATAGCACTCAGCAGACAGAATGCCAGTGACATATCTGAGACAGAACCTGTGTGGTGGATAGAAAAAACATAACAGCCAATCCTCTGGCCATCATGTTGATAGGCCCACAGTTGAGAGTTATGCAGACAGACTGCATTCCATGCTAAACTAGTATGTACACACATACACCCTATAACACTAGTGGTATAAAATGCATATAACAACACTACTCACACCGTCTGTAGGTCTGGAACCTTATACAAATATATAGTTGGTCTGTGTCTGCAAGTCCTCTTGTAAGAGGTATTTTTACCTGCTGTCTGTAACACAGCTGCCCACACACAGGAAGGATGTCCTCCATACAGGAAAGGTAAAGGGACCATGCCTACATGATTTAGTATTTATAGTAGTGGGTTGCCATGACAGTGGTAATTGGAAGTACTACACAGCAGGCTGCATGCAGGTAGCAAGTAGTGGACACCGATTGGTGCAGAGGTCATAACCTGATCATGTGCATCACCTACAAAATCCATGCTACAATCTATTCAAAGCAGCTCAATCCATGTAGTGGAGAGAGAGAGAGAGAGAGAGAGAAAAAACAAACATCCATCCAGTAAATATAAAGTTGTTCAACAACTGAACCTACAGACATCACAAGTTAACAAAGGGGACACAGCAAACTGTATCCATAAGAGGAGACAATCCCTCAAGTATGTGAAGCATATATGCATGTAATTGAATGTAGTACTTGGTCTATAATAATGGGATAGATTATGTGAAATAATTTATATGTGCATCAGGTGTTGTTGTAATGATGTCCTGCTGAACAACTGCTATGGACAATAGTGTATGTCACTGTGGGCAGTGGGCCATATCTGTCAACTCTGCAGATCAACACTGAATGACAAGATGTAAGCTATCATAATGTGTGTTCTGTATCGCAAGAAATGTATTTTGTGTCCACATGTGACACCTGTCAGTGTTGTAGCAAGACAGAACAGTGCAGCTGTGCAGGAAGGAGAATTAGAGAGTGTGGACCTGATGTTTGAATGCACTATATATATATATATATATATATATATATATATATATATATATATATATATATAAAACATATGTATGTATACAGATATACCCACACACACATATATATATATATATATATATATATATATATATATAAAACATATGTATGTATACAGATATACCCACACACATATATATATATATATATATATATATATATATATATATAAAACACTCATAATATATATATATATATATATATATATAAATGTATGTGTGTGTGTGTGTGTGTGTGTGTGTGTGTGTGTGTGTGTGTGTGTGTATACATGTGTATGTCTACATATATACAAACACATACACATATTTATATAAATACATATCCCCTACTGTTGAATGACAGTGCCACACGATATGTGTGAGAGAACATCACACAAACACGCACACACACACACACACACACACACATATATATATATATATATATATATATATATATATATATATATATATATATATATATATGTATATATACATATATATATTTATAGAACAGTAAGTGGGTGCAAAATGGACAGTTATGTCAGGTGTGAACTCCATGTTGGGAACACATTGCCCTTGTTTGTGAAGTTGGGTTTGGTATATTCAGGAAGGATAGTAGGTATATTTGGGGAGGTAGGTTGGGCTGGAAGACAGACAAGACAGCATACAGGGGTGGTATATGACACATGTGGTGGGTAAACACCTTGGATGGGGAGTGTTGTCTGGAATGTGAAAGCCCATGAGCCCCCATATGGAAACAATGGGTCCAAGGTCCCCACCCATGGAAAGTTACATCATCTTCATGGCCCTGAAGGTGCCTTGGCTGGGGGCTGAGCAGGAGGAGCATGCAGACCCTATGATTGTGTACTGAGGGCCTCAAGGTGCTGCAGCACATCCCCCAAGTCTCTGTGGAGCTCCCTATGCACCAGACCCTGGACCTGACTTCAGGTGACAGGATCCTGTCTTTGAGTGGTCCGGGGGGTATGAACATCATCCCCTGAGGTGGCTCCACCTGAAGGTAGTGCAGGACCAGTAGATGTTGAGGTCTCAGGGTGTGTCCCAGATGTGATGTGGCCTGGTAACATGGCCAGATGAGGTGAGAGAGATGGTTCTGCTGGCAACTGCTTTCCTAAACATGCTATTGTGTCACTATTATAGAACATATGTGGGTAGTAATAGTCCACACATTCTGGGATTATGTCTAACAGCATACATAAATATCCCCATTAACACAAAACAACAGATGTGCAGCAGTCACATAGCAAACAGAACACATGCATATATGGAACCGTAGTGGCCCTTACAATGGCATGCAGGTGACATTGTTCATTACAGGCCACCAATGATACTGTTTCAACATAGAACAAGACTACAAACACAATGCACAAATTGTTGTACAATATGATATATGTCCCAATGGCAGGTCTTCTGTAGACATACCCATTGAGTTGTGTGATCAGATTGTTGATGCAGATATGGTGGGGGTGGACACAGAGATGTGTATTAACAACTATGATACCCTTGCATTATGAGGTCCTCATACCTGTTTCCCTCGTTATGTCTTTCAGGCAAAATGTCCAGCAGAGACTTCCAGTGTACACAGCAGAGAATGATTTCATCATCACATAGCTGGTGCAGCTCTACCACACCTTGTTCAGGTGTACTAGTCCTTGATTTGCAAGAGAGGACTGCCCTGTGGAACAATCTTGTCCACAGGGTAAACTATGTCAGCCTGCATAACCGCAGTTATGAGCAGGTCCGGCATATATGCACTGATCTACTCCGCCATGCCAGTCGGCATGCTGCTGCAGTTGGGGAGACCAGCTTGCAACAGGGGGGGATCATGCCATCCAGCCCCCCTACACATGTTGAGGAGCTCCTCACTAGCCTCGGAGCACCTGCCCGCCCACAAACACAAGACCCGGCAGAGAGCATAATGGAGGTGGGGTGCTACCCACACAATGGCTGAAAAGTGTGCAGGTAAGGCCACAATGGCACATCAGTAGACCACTGTTATGTATCCATCTGCATCTGTAGAGTTTAATCATGCATATGTGAGATGAAATATATATAGTCTGTTGCTGCGTTGTAGTAATAAACAGATGTGCATAATCTGTAGTATTGTGGGTTTGTACTGTTGATGTATTATAATGCTGCACCCACCCTGTACCAATGCCACAGGTGTGGCCACTGACTTTACATCTCTCACACAATTATGTAGGTCCCTCTGGTATACCTCCGGAACAGCAGCTAGGGTGAGTATGGTGTTTGTTCAGGTTTGCCAGTACACTGGTCATGTTATGGCCATGGTATATTCCATGCACACATTTAACTCACCTACCCATAATGCATGCTGTCCATGTCCATGTATTGTTGCTGCTAACTGCACTGCATCACAGTGGTCACCATGGTGGTGTACCTGAAGGGTATGTAACAGTTCTGTAATATAACTAACAACCTGTCATTGCAAGATGTGTGCATATATGGTGTGATAAATGGCCTACAGCAGAGACATGTCTGAAACATCACGCTTATACAGTGCTACAACAGTGTATATGCCACTATTACAATGGCAACTGTTACAGATTTACACTACATATATCACAATACTGCATTCCACAACCCTTACAATCTGCAATGTGGTCCTAACATGAGCAATGAATGTGTAATATGGAATCATATGTTAGGACAGCAAATATGGGGAATACATACCTTCACAAACACTGGAAGCATATGTGTGCATACACTCCAGATAACATATTGTGGAAGCAGCTTTTGAGGTACTGACAGCATGCATTCTTCATGAGTTTGGACCTTCCAGCAAGTACAGGTACTCACGTCACATCAAAAAATGGTCCGCTGTCCAAGATGTTTATCCATCAAATGTGCCCACTTACCTGCAACAGAGGCAGCAATGGCTTGCACACATCTTACAAGCCATGGAATGGATCCCATACCCAACAGGTAGCACCCAGGAGTCAGCCATAGCCTTACATCACCACTGTATATACCATGGCAAACAGTGCAGACAGTCATGTATGTGCCGAGGATGTATGGGACAGGATTAATGTAGAAAATAAACAAATGGCCATCCAAGACAAATGACGGCACATGTTGCAAAGTGGTTATGCAGGCTGCCTAATAACATGCCACAACACTGAAGGAGTTGCAGGAATGTCTAGCAACTACTGGCTGTGCAGTACCTGTGTCGGCAATTGCCTGGACTCTGCATAAGTGTGGCGCATGAGTAAGGGTAATTAGATGGGACAGTTGTACCACAGGAAACATCAGCCAGGCCTCTCTACAGGTAGCATATGCATAAAAGCAAAAGTCCCCAAAAGGCATGTGTTTCAATGTGTACTGGTGTACCAAGACCATGCTGGAAGCCTACAGACAGTATCAATTAAGTACATGTGCTGCACAACCAACACCTCACCCCACCTCAGGTCCACCATCCCCATCTGTACCTTGCTGGTGCCAGTGTACACTTATATGTTTGCCATTCATTAGCAGGGACTAGGCTGGTACACTTGGTGTTTAGAGTTTGGGACACTGCAAAATGACACACGTGTAGGCCATAGTTGTCAAGCATCTGCAAAAATGCTGAGGATGGGGGGGTGTCATCCTGCAACACAACAGCGCACTGAAGCAGAGATCCAAAGCTCACTAAGAATGGTTGCACCTGCACACAGTCAAGGTCATGAATTGTGGCAGACATAACTGTGACTCCACAGCAATAGTGACAGCACTGTGTGACCTGCAAGGGCAGTGCACATGAGTTGACCTTGCAATCATGCAGGGTTGGGGGACATTTGTAGGGTAGAGTGACCAAATACTGGCAAATGCAGATGGCCCATGCTAGTATATCCCTTCCAGGAATAGCGACTGCTGTAGTACACATAACAGTAGGTGCAACAAACCATCATAAGTGTGTGCACACATATGCACCCATAATTTGTATGCATCTCAATCAGCATCTGCACAACTAACACATTTGTTTGATACTGCATTTGCTTGCATAAGTCATATGTCACATATCAGGCTTGTGTAATGTTAACATATGCAGTAATGTGGCCCCATGTCATATCAGGGAAGAGGGCGCCATATCACTAAGGGTGTGTACACTCCCCATAGCCATGGTAAGGTTTGAAGGTTGTCAGTGTAATTGTTTTTATTGGCCATACATGCACCACTGCTGATGAGATCTGTAAATCAGACATCAGGCATTCACAAATGACATCTGTCCACATATCATCCCAGGTATGTGTCAGAAAAACACATAGGAGCTGTGAGCAGCAGAGAAAACATAACTGATACACATATACACATTCAGCAATGGTGTATACACCTGTGAGGTATGATGCACAATACATGCCAGGGTGCCGAATAGGAGCACAGCAATACTGTGTACATGGGTGCAGTGCGTTCCAGGGGAAGAAGCATCACCTACTAACACAACCCATGCATCAGAGAGATGTATAATGTTGCTAGAAGGGATTGACTTTAGCTCTACTTCATGCTGTTGAGTACCATATGTCATGCATGTTGACAGATGGATAATGAGAGGTCTGTGTGCAATATCTTTGTGCAACCTCACTTGTAAGTGTGTGTGTGGGGGGGGTGGTCAATGTGTCTGTAAGTGCTACCTGGTGGAGTGGAGGAGGGTTAATGCATGTAGAATACATGTTTGTATGTATGTGTGTGTGTGGGGGGTGATCAATTTGTCTGTAAGTGCTATCTGGTGGAGTGGAGGAGGGTTAATGTATGTAGAATGAATTTTTGTATGTGTGTGTGTGTGTGTGTGTGTGTGTGTGTGTGTGTGTGTGTGTGTGTGTGTGTGTGTGTGTGTGTGTGTGTGTGTGTCCATGTATCCACATGTGTGAGTGTGGGGTTGTTCATACCTCTCAACTTCCCTTAGAAATTTTGCAGTACATGGACATGGACAGACACATTAGACACCAGGAATACTTTACTGACATGTACTCTCAGGACAGCTGATAGTATAATAAAGTTTGCAGCATGAAAGATGCATTGGGAGGGAAAACTAGACACCAGGGATACTTTTTAAATTGCAATCAGCAGAAAGGTGAAAGAATACCCATGTATACAGCACTAAAGTTGCATTGGAGAATTACTAGACAACACCAGAGAGTGTTTCCACATATTACTGTAGTCCACACAAAAAGTTAATAGAGCAACAGATCTTGCATCTCCTGAACAACAGTTAAGTATGACACTCCTGTGCGGGACATTATTGAGTGACTGTAGTAGCCCATAACACATGGAGGCCATGCTCAAGATGTCTGGACAAAACCAGGGTGAACACTGGATGACATCAGGGAGTCTTTGAAAAAAATGACTCCAATCAAGTTAAAGAGTTAATAGAGAAACAGGCCATGTTTTGTGATCATTTTTCTGAGCAATTGGAAGAATGATACATTAATGATTAGTATCATTGAGTGTAATTATTCAAGACTGATGCTGGATGGGGAAATTAAGAGACAAAACTAGGGATATTCTGTAAAGTCAGGGACAGGTAAGTAGTATGGTGGAATATCAGGGTGTGTGTGTGTGTGTGTGTGTGTGTGTGTGTGTGTGTGTGTGTGTGTGTGTGTGTGTGTGTGTGTGTTTGTGTGTACTGTTAAGCAATGATTCAATGATTCACAGGTCTTAAAGTGCATTTCGTGTTTTCCCCTCATAGGGGGTGAGGTAGGTCGGAGTCCCTCCTGCAGGCAATCTGATGTTGGTGTCCATATAGACACTGAAAATGATGATAGGTGTGTTGAGGCACACCTATCATCATTTTCAGTGTCTATATGGGTTGTTAGGGGCTGAAGCTGCATCATCGTTTGACATCTCTCTTTATCCATCCCATCCCCGCACACAGTCTCAATGCCTATATATACCCCATCATCAGTGGCCATAGCTGAGGGACAGTTGCCAGTTGGTGGCATGGGACAGGACAGTGTTGTATCTATGGCACATGTGTCTGGAACAGCAGCCATAGCCAGATGTCTGGTGAGGTACCACAAAGGCAGATGTACATGGGTGCTCAGTGGAGGGCTGCTGGTCATTGTGCCCCTAGCAGAAGTGCCACATCTGGTACTACCAGATGCATGTTTCAGGCCATCATGGAGGTGCAGGCATGTATGGAACGGTACACGACAGAGCCTCTGTGGCTGCAGAGGGCTACTCATTCAGCTATTATTGACAGCATCTGTGATCCTGCAGGTGCCCTCAGTTATTTTTCAAAGGTCATGGATAGGCGGTTGGGTGAGATGGTGGGAATCCTCGACTGTGGAATGTCCGTGGTCGAGCATATGGTGGGAGTTGTGCGACAGCCACATGGATGTAGGCCAGCACCACCAACAGCTGGAGGTTGATGTGGACATGCCAGAACACAGAGCCACTCCCGCAGTGGCAGTACCAGCCCCAGCACTGCAGGGAGGACAATGTCCACACCACACCAGGCCATGTGCATGTGGCCCTGGCCAGTCCCAAGAGGGAACCAGATCCAGGGACATATGTCATCATCAGGGGAGATTACCATATCATTGCTTGTACCTGGTAGTGCCTGCGGAACCCTGGCAGGCACAGTTCTCATGTCCATGGCCAGAGATGGGGAACTGCACACCCTGATAGGTACGGTCTGTAGCTGTCCAACAAACCCCGGTATAGGGCAGCCACATGGTAGAACTTTGTGCATGAATACACACACACAATACCAACACAGCCAGGGCAACCCCATACCTACACACACCACAGCCAAATTAATAAATAAACCCCCTCACTCACACATGGTGTCAGAAAAATGGCTCATCCTAGGTCTCTGGCAAACCAACAGCACACCCTGTGCATATGATGATACCTGTGCCACATCCCTGTCATCCATAACATCGATGCAAGGACAGGCAAATATGGTTCTGATGCACAGGGTGACTGTACTATGGTATAACAATGTAATGCTGTGTAACATGTTGTCAGCAGTAAAGTTTAATGCTTAAGTGTCAGGAAGTGCAGCCATCATGGCTGTTATTAACACTGAGTGATTACAGTCTCCATAATATATTATGTTTCTGTTGTAGGTATTCATGTTTCAGCAGGATGATGGTCTGCTGTTGTATACTACAAGGGCAATGGCACTGTGGTGACCCCTTGGCTGTGCCATATCCTGGGTACAGGTGAATACGTCACAGGTCTGTATAACAGTTACTGCATGTGCCACATGGCCGATAGGTCTGGGGGTGGTGTATACAGGTGAGTGCATGGTGGCTGATGTCAGCAGCCCTTCTACAGTGGACAATAGTAAGTGTACTGGGTGGAACACACCACATATTTGTGTATTACACACACAGAGGCTTTGGTGTAGATCCAATACAAAGAGAATACTGTACACATGGATGTATGTGCCAGTGCAAGGAACCCATTGTAGCCGATGTAATTCCACCAAGACAGAATAGGCAGAACAGAACACTGGGAAATGAGCAGTCTGCTAGTTTAATATCATTGATGATGGTACTGGTAGGGTATATGTCCCCTTTCTCAATGTAGTGCAATCCTCAACTCGGTAAACATAGGTGTGCTGGTGTGGGTGACACAGCCCTACCCTTTGGAGGGTGAGAGGTGCTGTAGAACTGCAGATAGTGTGCTAGACAACTACTTAACCTGTTAACATGAACTGTACAATATTACAGCCAGCTAAGCAGGGGTAAACACTCAACAGTAACTGAAATGATGGTGGCTGTGTCCACAAGAGCCACACCCAGCTATATATACCAACCCCAGTATCGCTATACACCTATGCAGTGGGGAAGAGGGCATCTACACATCTACCACTAGTTGTGATGGAATGTATTTGCACAGGATGATACATGTGAAATGTTAGCATATGCCAGGCAGTTCTCAGACAAATTACCTCCTGGGAAATGTATACACACACACACACACACACACACACACACACACACACACACACACACACACTCTTACTTGACAATACTGGGACTAGACCCCCTACCTAGGTATGTAGTGCTACTGATGTGTGTGGCCTTAATTGTACACACTACACAGCTTTTAGGATGAGGTGTGTTCCAGGTTTATGTTACGTGAAGAACATCCCCAGGCCTGTACAGTATGGTAATGGGGGATGTACTGGTTGTTTATAGACAATACATAGTGTGACATACGGTCATATACACATTGGCAAACATAACAGTCATACACACATCTGCGAGACCTGTGCTTATCAGTGCTAACTATCTTGTCAGTGTGTCCATTTTGTTACAGATAAGTTGCACAGGGCATATGCATAACTGGGCTGGATAGTGTTATCAGTTACCTGTATGGTTGACGGTGACAGTGGTCCCCATACAGTGGATCATGGGACATGTACCGGGGGTACTATGGTGTAAAGACAGTATACCCAGCACCCACAGCCCACAGTGGATATTGTATGCACTGAAACCCATGATAACACTGACATACCCATCATCACACACTGACCAGGACTGCAATACAACCCCTTGTCTATCCCGAGAATGCTACTACAGGGATATGCATCTAATGCTCATGCCACAGTGATAGTAGGGTGATGCATTGTCATGGCTCTCCTACGGTCAGTGACATCATTATCCCTAATACTATGTGGCAAGGCTAATTGTATTAGGAGAATGTGGCCTCAAAATGCTATATTCTACAAATATACACATATGCACATATACACACACTTGCCAGATCTCAGAGAGTATCCCATGCCTATCAACCCATTTGTACAATAGCATTGTGCTGGTACTGCAAGCCCCAAGTAGCCCTTAGGGAGAAGAGTGTAACAAGGTACATGCAGTGTCTGGTACAGCAGCAGCCACATCTAACTATGGCAATGGGGGCTGCGATGGGTGTGAAGGGCCTCAGGGTATTCTTAACTACAGGTCTACAAACACACAGACACTGTTATTCTCAGTAATGCACATGTACACATTTGTCAGTAATGGGGTCCATTGGTGCAGGTGTTCTTCGGTGTGTACCAGGCTATTGTCCATGGAGAGATGGGAAGTGGAGGCCATTTATCAACAGATACCACAGGGGTGATCATCAGGGAGAGAGTTACATGCAACAGTCAATCATCTGGTTGCTTCTTGCAGAGGGCCAATGAGGTGCTCCAGTTGACATGTATGCAACACTTATTACATAACATGGTCAGTGTCTGTCTTCAAGACCTGTACCCCCTGCACACAAGCATGTTCTGTTGACTGTGGTAGTGTAGTTGAGGTATCCATGGCATGCGGTGTGTA
>NC_056745.1:739986402-740001402 GCF_019279795.1 Protopterus annectens | reverse complement strand
CCCAATCAACTTAAACAATTCTTCTGAAAATTTCTTGTCATCACTGATCAACCTGGACAACCTGACCCTTGACTACGCTCCTACACTGGTGTTCAGGATGACAACTGTCAAAATGCAATAATGTATTAGTGTAGGTCTGTTTCCTAAATATGTTAGATGATAATTGCACAGGAGAACTATCTTTTGTGAGAAGAATATCTAAATAATCAATTTCATTCTGGTTTACCCTATAGGTGAACTTTTGGTATTGGGTGGTGGTGTTAATGTAATTCAAAAATTCTGCCACATCAGAAGTTGTTCCTCTCCACACTATAAGTATATCATCCAAAAATCTATAATACACATGTATCCTGGATATAAAGAGAGAAGAGAATACATACCTCTTTTCCCATTCAGCCAAGAACAGGTTGGCAAAAACTGGGGAACATTCGCCTCCATGGCCACACCTGATTTTTGCCGGAAAAATTCACCTTCGAATACCAAAAAATTATTTTTAAGCACCACTTCTAACAGGTCAACCAGTAGATTTACTCGGGTTTGGTTCAAGTGTCCACTTTATGATAAACATTCTGAAAAATATTCTAAGCCTATATCATGGGGGATCACAGTAAATAAGTTAACCATGTCAATTGTCACAAGCAAGACATCCTTATCAAGCTTGGTTGTTTTTAATTGTTCTAAGCAATGCCAAGAATATCTTAAGATATAAACAAAACCGTTGGCCACTTTCTTAGAGAAATAATCAACAAATGCAGCCATTGGTTCAGTTTTTGAACCCTGAGTGGCAACAATTGGTCTAAAAGGGGGGAGTCACTGATATTTTTGTAAATTTTGGGTATTCTGAAAATTATTGGAATTCTTGGTGTATCTACCTTCAAAAAATCATACTCCTCCACTGTTAAAGTGTCTTGACTTAGAGCATCAAATAAAAAGATGTCAGTCTTGGCATATGCTGTATTGAGTTCACTAAGAGAAACTCTCTCATAAGTGTCTTCCTCATTAAGTAAAGAGTACATTCTGCACACATAATCAATCTGCTTCATGATGACCACACCACCGCCCTCATCTGGCTTCTTCACTCGGTATGCTTTAATGTCAGATAGCTCTCTGAGTGCCAACCTTTCTTCTTTAGATAGGTTGTCACAACTAGAATGATTTGCCTTTACAATTTGTCTAAAATCATTTTCCATACGTTTCAAACAAATTCATTAAGGGGTTACAGGGGGGCAAGAATGTACTTTTTCTTTTCGATACAAATGGTTCTGTTCTACATTCTTGATTCTTATTTAGAAAAAAAAAAAACAACCTCAAGTTAAGTTGTCTGGTGTAAAGCCTCAAGTTAATCAACAGTCTAGCAATATCAGACCTAAAACTCAGAACAAAACCAAAACCTTTTTGCAAAAGAGAAATATGTTCATTTTTCAAAGAAAAATCACTAAGGTTATGTATAGTTCCTGTTTTACAGTTCACAATGGATGCTGTAGAATCACAGTTAACCACGGCATTATTCATTAACATTTAGTACTGTCATATCAGCATTATACACTTCAGACATTCTGGCACTATAATTCAAAACATTAAGTTCTTCAGGTGTCACCACAGAATCTAGTACATATAGCTCCCTCCACTTCTGGTTCCCTTCCCCCAGTTCTTCCCCCTCACAGAATGACCCCTGGGTGCTCCCTGAAAGGAGCAACCATGTGAAGCTTGATTTTGTTGTTGATTGAGGAGGCATTCTGAGTGCCTTAGTGGGGGTGGTTGCACTAAAACATTTTCATCATAATCACCCTTATTGACATTTGCTTGGTTGTGTTGGTTGTTAAAATTATTACTGTTATTGCTGTTATTATTAGTAGCACTATTCATAAAGAAATCATTGTGTGTAACGGGGATGGTCAGGATACACTCTTTTATGTACATAATCAGCTTTGTCCCTGTCTAATTTATTCTGTTTACATTTACAATTAGTATCAGAAAAGTTTTTTATGTCAGCAAATATTCTATTGTATCTAGCAGACATCTGTTCAAACATAGGATCATTAATAATACTTTCATTAAGCAATTTTATGTCACCTTCAAGCTTCAAGAGCTTGCGCTCATTGTCCATAATAATAATGTTCATCACCTCAAGTCCAGTCTTGTCAAACAGCTCAAGTAACTCCTGGTGCATCAAGGAACCCTTTTCTGTACCCACTGGAAACTTCCATATTCAGAAGCCCTTTGGGACTTGTTTTAATTTTGTAGATTGTACCAAAAAGGCATTATCTAATTGTAAAGATTTAAGTTTCCTTGCTAAACGTTCCAAGGTGGCAATTTGAGTGGTAATCCCGACTTTCACAACGCAAAGTATAATCCAGTAATGAAGTCTGAAACAAACCATTGAAGCCATTGATAGCAGGAGATGAAGAATTAACATTGTCACCATTAGTTCTTGTAGAGCTCAGTACAGGAGTATGCAGAGTAAATAATTCTTCCTGCGACGATGTCAAGTCTGTTTGGGCATGCCTCTGCACTTTAATTCATTGAAACCAGAGACTAGTTCATGAACTATAGTAGTAAGTTCATCCACCTTAGTTTCAAGTGAAATAGACTGCTCCATAGTGTAGTCACACGAGGTTAAAAGACTAGGAAATGGACAGCAGCCACAAATGCAGAAGCAGTGTGGTAAATACAGTAAAAAAATAAACAGGCAAACCAGCATATTCTTGCACAAGAAGCAGTCACTTTAATACGATAAAATCACCAGAGACTTAGCGCTTTCGTCTTTTGCAGTCCAGACATCATCAGAGTCAAATAAAAATTCACAACAGTCACATTATTAGAACAGACTGACATAATTTCCTATAACAGCATGCATTCATGAATAATGTACTAGTTTATGAATGGCATCCATGTTATTAGAATTATTGCAATTATTGCAATAACACAATAAAATACTAAGTAATAAAACCGTATATATGTTGTTAAAAATTGTTTAAAAATATTATTATTTTTTTTTTTTTTAAATTTCTTTCCTAAAAACAGCTAGCATTCACTGAGGCTTGAAGGAGCCTGTATTTAAACCTGTTTTGCTCTTTTTTTTCAAGGTGCTTGAGATGGAAATTGTGTCATTAATTATAGGTTTCACCCTGGCATTGAGTCTTAATTGCCATTCAGTTTCCTTGATCTGCAAATCAAGGTCAATGTCGTCCCCTCTTGTACTGACTAAAACTCACCCCGGATTCTCAAAAGCTTGCAAGGAGTGCAAGATCGGTGCAAGAGCTCAAGCAGGCAATATGTCTGCCGTGCGAGCCAGGAACAGCCTGCAGGGGTGTGCTTGAGCGCTCCTGCACTAATCTTGCACGGACTAAGCCCTTTTATGCAAATCACCCCATCTGCAGATGAAATCCATGCAAATGAGGTGATTTTGCAATCCAGGAAGCTCGCAACAGTCCGTGCAAGACTAGTGCAATCTGCAGAAATGTACTCGGTTAGTAACCGAGTACATTTCTGCAAAATCCAAAACGGAGCTATGACACCTCCAAATAAAGGCTGCATGTCATGTAGTAAGCATGCCAGTGGCCAAGTATAAGTTTACAAAATTTTAGCCAATCTCGGCCGTTTAAGAGTAGGGCAGCAGAGCGCAAATGGGATTGGAAGGAAAATAATAAAATAAACCTAAAATAAACATATGATATGATGGGGATTTCACAGACATCAGCATCCAGGGTACTCTACTGGTTCCTGGATGCCATGTCAGCACATGTCAGTGAGCACATATATTTCCCCAACACCCATGAGGCAATGGCCAGCAATATGCGTCTCTTCCACCAAATAGCAGAATACCCTGAGGTAGTGGGTGCAATAGACTGCACGCACATACATATCAAAGCGCCACCCAATGAGTGGGGTAGGGTCTAAATCAACCACAAGGGCTTCCCCTCCATCAACTGCCAGGTCATGTGTGATGCCCAGGGCATAATAATGAATGTGTGTGGTGGCTGCCATGGAAGCTATCACAGTTCCAACATCTGGTATCTGATGCAGCTATACCAGAGATTTGCCAATGGAGACATCCCACACGGTCACCTAGTGGGGGATGCTGGATACGCACTGGAGCCATGGCTGATGACACTTATAAGAAATGCACACACACACAAACAAAAACTCCATAATGAGGCACACACACAAACAAGAATCATAATAGAGTGTGTGTTTGGGATGCTCAAGTCATGGTTCCTGTGCCTGGACAGATCCAGTGGAGCCTTGTAGTACTCACCAGCTACATGTACCCACATTGTCCTTGTATGTGCCATGCTACACAATATGATCCTGTGGAAACAGCTGCAGCAGGAACAGCATGGGGCAGGGCCACACAGACCCCCACCATTGCCAAGGCCTGCACAGGCACAGAGTGACTCGGAGAAGGAACAACTTGAGCCTGCCCCAGTAGGCAGAAGGAGGCATGCCTAGTATGCCCTAGCCTTGGCAAAGAGGCAACGCACAGCACATACACTGACACAGGAGGGACCAGGGAATAACACCTCTCTCTGACTCTCAAATAAAGTAAAAGGGATGCCAAACATTACACTACCTGTGCCTAACCATGTGTAGGGAGTGTATTATGTGCATCTGACATAGGCAGCCCTGCAGCACCACCCTCAATACTGGGACACCCACAAGGTAAGTGACTCACACATGCCAGTCGGGGGGGGGGGGGTCACATACCTAACAACAGTCACAGCCAGCAGGACAGGTGTAGACAAACACAAACAAATGCTGTGCTATGGTCTCTGAATGAGGCCTATGGGTAACCCCCCCCCCGGCTTACACAGACAGACTACAGCAAGCCAGGCGGTGGGTTGTCAGTTCTGAAGGCTAGGAAGTCAGAAACTAATATGTAGGTAATTATAATCTAAGATCTGTAGTACACTGGTATGCCTCTAGCCAGCATGATAGGTAAGGCTACAGATGGAAATGGAGTACCCGACATACCAGTACAGTCCTAGCAAATGTGTACAAGTGTCAGGTGTGGCCCCCCCATCCTATGTAGACATATAGTAACAGGCAGGTACACCTCCCCCCAATCCTGTGTAGAAATGTAGAAATAGTCAGGTGTGCCCTCCTCCCATCCTACATAGAAATATAGTAACAGTTAGGTGTGCCCCCCAAACCTGTGTAGAGATGTAGAAACAGTCAGGTGTGCCCCCCCCCCTGCTATGCAGAAATGTAGTAACAGTCAATGCCAAATAACTGATGGATACCCTGCAGAGACAGCATGCTACCTGTCTGTGTACAACACAAAACTCAGCACTACAGTACAAATTACCTGGACTTGATCCACAAGTGCAATACAGACAGCCATACTGGGCATGCTCACACACTTAAACACATGAAGGCCATGACTGCAAACACCAGTGGACCTTAGTGCAGACACTCATGAGTATGCATCACTCATGCCTTGCACACACAGTGGATAGGAATACAGACATATGTGTAAGGATAACACACTATCCCCCGGATTCAGCAAGCCCTGCATGGTATGCATGATTAGTGTAAGAGGTAATGTTGGCAATATGGCGGCCGAGCGTCCCATGTACGTGCTTGTTTGACCTGCACGAACGCTCTTATTACTAGTCCTGCACATTCCCAGCCCCTGTATGCAAATTACATTTGCAGGTGAAAACCATGCAAATGAGGTAACTCTGCTATCCATAAAGGTGGAATCAGGCCGTGTAGAACTAGAGTAATCTGCAGAAATGTGCTCGGTTAGTAACAGTACATTTCTGCAAAATCCAAAATGGAGACATGACAACTCCAAATAAAGGCTGCATATCATTAAGGAAGCATGCCAATGTCCAAGTATAAGGCCACTGGCATTGCAAACAATATAAAAAGTAAAAAATTCAACTTTTATTTTGTTTTCTCCGATCTCAGCTGTTTAAGCATAGGGCACTGGCATGCAAATGGGATCTGTGGGAAAATAAGAAAATAAACCTAAAACAAGCATTCTAACGAAACTCAGTATTCTGTCATGCAAGTCAATGGCAGGGAAAAGACAACCTGGCCAGTGAATAGTGGTTGCTAAGGGGGGAAGCCCAGTGTGACACATGTAACTATGCATTAGCAGGCAATCCCATGCAAATGAGGGGAAGGATAGTGAATCCCAGTTTTCCCCAGCATGTGAGGCAGGTCCCAACAGTGTAAGAGTATGAATAGCTGAGTGCAAGACTAGGAGGTAGATGACATCATGGGTGGGTGTGTCAGGCATACTGTAAGCAGATTGGATCCCTGTAGCTCATGTTTGCTCCTAGCTTAGCAGAGCTAAACTAGGGGGAGTGTCTAAACCTGTGCACCGGGTTCTACAGGAAGAAAAAAGAAGTTAAACCAGGAAATAGCAGCAGTGTGCACATTTGAGTGCTCTGTTTGCGTGGAGTGCCCCTGGGCTTAAAGAGAAGGGCAATGGGAAGGGAAAACAGCAGTAGGAAGGTAATCAAGGAGTACTAGCTTAGCTGCCAGGTGAAATGTATCCGAACCAGCAAATTACACAGACAGCAAACCAGCCCAGCCCAGAACACTACTATAAAATATAAAAACACCTACCCCTCTGTTTTTTTTTCCACACTCTACACCACCGGTGTAAACAAGCGGGGAACTTTTAACACTCACAACAGCAAAATGTCAGGGGCTGCAATAGCTATCATACAACTTGTGGAAGAGGCTGAGGGTGGTGAGGATGTGAATGCTGCTGACCAACCCACAGTGAGGAGACTGAAAAGAGTGTACAGACCCAGGGTAACCTACAAGTGCTACATGAGCTGGAGATAGTGGAGCGCTATAGGGTGGACACGGACCTCCTAAAACAAATTGTTGACCTGTGCCGGCCACGCCTCACATACAGAACTAACAGAGGGGAACCCATCCCAGTGGATACCAAGGTATGTGTAGACCTAAGAATACTAGCTACTGGTATCTTCCAAAGGCCAACTGGGGATATGATGGGGATTTCACAGGCATCAGCATTCAGGGTACTCCACCAGTTCCTGGATGCCATGTCAGCACATGTCGCTGAGCACATATATTGCCTCATCACCCGTGAGGCATTGGCCAGCAATATGCGTCTCTTCCACCAAATAGCAGAATACCCTGAGGTAGTGGGTGCAATGGACTGCATGCACATAAGCATCAAAGCACCACTCGGTGAGCAGGTTAGGGTCTACATAAACTGCAAGGGCTTCCCCTCCATCAAGTGCCAGGTTGTGTGCGATGCCCAGGGCATAATATTGCACATGTGTGCTGGCTGTCCTGGAAGCTACCACGATTCACACATCTTGTGTCTGATGTAGCTGTACCAGAGATTTGCCAATGTGGACATCTCACACAGTCACCTAGTGGGGGATGCTGGATACGCACTGGAACCGTGGCTGATGACACCCACCATAAATGCACACACACCCTAAGAAGAACTCCATAATGAGGCACAGAGGCACATGCACAAACAGGAATCATAATACAGCATGTGTTTGGGATGCTTAAGTCATGGATCAGATGCCTGGACACATCCGGTGGAGCCTTGCAGTACTCACCAACTATATGTACCCAAATTGTCTTTGTATGTGCCATGCAACATAATATTATCCTGTGGAAACAGCTGCAGCAGGAACAGCATGGGGCAGGGCCATACAGCCCCCCACCATTGCCAAGGCCTGCACAGGCACAGAGTGACTCAGAGGAGGAACAACCTGAGCCTGACCCAGTAGGCAGAAGGAGGCATGCCCAGTATGCCCTGGCATTGGCAAAGAGGTAATGCATAGCACATACACTGACACGGGAGGGACCCAGGGAATAACACCTCTCTCTGACTCTCACATACAGTAAAAAGGATGCCAAACATTACACTACCTGTGTCTAACCATGTGTATGGAGTGTACTATGTGCATCTGACATAGGCAGACCTGCAGCAACACCCTCAATATTGGGACACCCACAAGGTAAACGACACACATGCTAGTCAAGAGGGGGGGTCACATACCCAACAACAGTCACAGCCAGCAGGACAGGTGTAGACAAACACAAACAAATGCTGTACTATGGCCTCTGAATGAGAGCTATGGGTAACCTCCCCCCAGGCCTACACAGACAGAATACAGCAGGCCAGGCAGTGGGATGTCAGTTGTGAAGGCTAGGAAGTCAGAAACTAATATGTAGGTAATTAAAAGCTAAGAACTGTAGTACATTGGTATGCCTCTAGCCAACATGATAGGTAAGACTACAGACTGAAATGGAGTACCTGACATACCAGTACAGTCCTAGCAAATGTGTACAAGTGTCAGGTGTGCCCCTCATCCTATGTAGACAAATAACATTCAGGTGTGCCCCCCAAATCCTGTGGAGAAATGTAGAAATAGTCAGGTGTGCCCTCCCCCATCTTACCTAGAAATATAGTAACAGTCAAGTGTGCCCCCCCAATCCTGCGTAGAAATGTAGAAATGGTCAAGTGTTCCCCCCGCTATATAGAAATGTAGCAACAGTCAATGCAAAATGATCGATGGATACCCTGCAGACACAGCATGCTACCTGTCGGTATACAACACAAAGGTCAGCACTGCAGTAGAAACTACCTGGACTTGATCCACACATGCAATACAGACAGCCATACTGGGCATGCTCGCACACTTAGAGCAATGAAGGCAATGTCAGTCAACAACATACTGAAAGGTCATACTGGGCATGCTCACACACTTAAACACATGAAGGCCATGTCTGCAAACACCAGTGGACCAGACATATCTGGCAGTTGCAGTTGTTAGTGCAGACACTTGTCAGTGTGCACCACTCATGCCTTACACACACAGTGGATAGGAATACAGACATATATGTAAGGACAACACACTATAATAATGCAAAGGTAGATGGACATAGATATGTGGAAAAGGGTGACCATGACAAGGAACCATCCAGGCCTGTCCCACCCAGCACACAGCCAAAGGGCCCCAAATACATGAGGTGCAGATGTTACTCATTGCAGATACTAGCGACCAGTACCTGTCAGCATTACAGACTATGTGATGCACGTGCCAGCTGTGCAACATGACTGTACAAGGAAGTAGTCATCTAGTAGCTGTATACATGTACCTGTGACATATGACCCTGTGTGTGGCCGCATGTGGTGTGTTAACCCCTAGATTAATTGGTTATGGCCCATGCACACACCATCCTCCCCATAACCCTACTATGACAAGCCTGCTGACGTCATCCAATGTGAAATACACCTTTGGGAGAGATGTAGCCCAATTATCTCAGTGGCGTGTCCCATAACTGCATACTGCTGGAGTGTGATAAATTAGTTAAGTAGGAGTTATAACCCCAGACTTGGCCACTGTGTGAGTGTGTGTTTGTGTGCGTGTCTGGGTGTCTGGGTGTGTAGAGAGCAATGCTTTTTAGGCTACTCACACTACTTACAATTCATATACTCAACTTTGGCAAGGCTGCTGATGTCACCTACCTAGAAATTCATTTCTGGGAAGGTTGTACCCCAATAATCTCCATAGCACATCTTGTAACTGTGTACTGTTATAGTGTGATAAAGTAGTTAGGTGGGATTTTGAACCCCAGGCTTGCCAACTGTTTGTGTGCATGTCTGACTGTGTAGAGAGCAATGCTTTTTAGGGTATTCACACTCCTTACAATTCATATACCCAACTTTGGCAAGACTGCTGATGTCACCCACCTAGAAATGCACCTCTGGGAAGATTGTAGCCCAGTAATCTCCGTAGCACATCCTGTAACTGCTGTAGTGTAATAAACCAGTTAGGTAGGAATTCTCACCCCAGACTTGACAACTGTGAGTGTGTGTTTGTGTGCATGTTTGTCTGTCTCTGACTGTGGAGACAGCAATGCCTTTTAGGCTACTCACACTCCTTACAATTCATATACTCAACTTTGGCAAGGCTGCTGATGTCACCCACCTGGAAATACACTGCTGGGAAAGGTGTAGCCCAGTGATCTCTGTAGCATGTCCTGTAACTGCATACTGCTGTAGTGTGATAACATTGTTAGGTAGGAGTTCTAATCCCAGACATGGCAAGTGTATGTCTGTTGGACCCTCTATGTGTAAAGAACAATGCTTTTTAGGGTACTTACACCCCTTACAACTCATATACCAACTTGGCAAGGCTGCTGATGTCACCCACCTAGAAATACACCTCTGGGAAGGTTCTAGCCCAGTAATCTCTGTAGCACATCCTGTAACTGTGTACTGCTGTAGTGTGAATTAGAACTATGGTAGGGTTCCATCCCCATCCATTGCAGTTATGTATGCTTTGTGTGTGTTACTGTCTTGTAGGGAGCAATGCATTTTAGGCTAGTCACACACATTACATTTCAAATGCCCTACTTTGACAATCCTGCTGATGTAATTCATTGTGAAATACACCTTTGGGAAAGAGGTCACTAGTAATGCCTGGGGTGCATCCTATAACAGTTCCACACTGTAGTGTGATATAGATCTCTGTTAGGGGTTCTATACCCACACATGTCAGTTGTGGATGTTTTGTGTGTGTGTGTCACTGTCTGCGTGTAGGGAGCAATGCATTTTAGGCTAGTCACACACAGTACATTTCAAATGCCCTACTTTGGCAATCCTGCTGATGTCATTCATTGTGAAATACACCTTTGGGGAACGAGTTATCTAGTAATCCCCATGGTGCATCCTATAACAGCTCCATGATGTAGTGTGGTATAGACCCCTGTTAGGGGTTCTATACCCACACTTGTCGGTTGTGTATGTCTTGTGTGCGTGTCTGTGTAGGGAGCAATGCATTTTAGGTGAGTCACACACAGTACATTTCAAATGCCCTACTTTGACAATCCTGCTGATGTCAGTCATTGTGAAATACACCTTTAGGGAAGGAGTACTCCAGTAATGTCTGTGGCGTATATTATAACTGCATAGTGCTGTAGTGTAATAAACTAATTAGTAGGGGTTCTACTCTCAGACATGACGTGTGTGTGTGTGTGTGTGTGTGTGTGTGTGTGTGTGTGTGTGTGTGTGTGTGTGTGTGTGTGTGTATGTTTGTAACTTATATCCAGTGTAGAGGTGGTTGTGAGTGTGTGACACCTGTGGCCAATGTGAAGCGGGTTTTGCATATTTCTTATATGGTGGCCCTACTATATATATCACAATGTCCACCATACAGGGATAACAGATGTGAAATAGCTGAGAGGCTGGGATGCAAAGCCATACCCATACATCTGACATCAAGGCCAGGCAATCACAGTTAGCAACCCCAGTATTACCCAAAACACACTCGCAACCCATGTCTCATACACACACACATGCCTATATATGGGTAGTACACTTCATATTGGCCATTGATAGTAACTATGGAGTGATAGCAGTGAGCTACAGAGGGCATGTCACCCTGTGCATCTGTCTAATATGCATGTATGTGCAGACAGTGCACCTCCCCCATGTTCCCCAATGGACACCTGCACCACCTGTGGTGCCATCACATGTGACCAACAACAGACATACCATGGCTGACAACATGACCTGTATGGACAGATGCCACTGACACCAGGGTATGCTGTTAGCATGCTCTCAATGTAGGTGCAGGGTAAACCTGCTGGCCATTACCAGTTCCCGCCACAGGTAGACAAGACTGGCACATCTGATGATAATCTGTGTTCACAACATGGGCCAGACACCCCAGGTACAGTTCCACATGTCACTGTACATGCATGTGGGAAGTGTGCACATCCCAGACACTGACCATGTCATGGACTAAGGAACACATACATGGCAAATGATGCACAGCATTGGCCACACACAGTAGTCACCCAGGTGACTGGATTGGGGGTACAATGCCCACCTATGTGGACAAATGCAGACACTGCAGCCCTGAGTCACAATGCAGACCATTGACATGTGGCCTGATGCCAAGGTATACTCATCACCTAGCCTTGTACAGCCATCTGGCACAGTCGACCACCACACAACCATGCAGGCATGCACTCATGCATGTCAGTGCTGGCACCTTATGTGTTTGTGTGTATGTTGTATGATGCGTATGTTCACATCCACACTCCCTACAACCCCCATGGGCATAATGAAGCATGCTGTCTGATGTCAGACACCTCTCCATACCCTTTACCCATACAACCCCCGTATGACCCATGTGGTGCATGTGATACCTGCACAGTGATGAGTTGTTGCAATCCCACTACTGATGAGTTCTACTCCTGGCCCTGCCAAGTATGTCAGTGTGTGTGTGTGTCCCTGTGAGAGTGTGGCTGTGTTGACGCTGGCACCTGTTCATGTGGACATGCACGTGTACGTCACCTACCATATAGCTGCCCCTGTTGCAGATGTCACTCACCATCACATATATGTTTTGAGTGCTCCACATCAAGTAACCCATGTGGTGCATCCAATAACTGCATTGAACTGTGATAGCACTACATAGTTGTCAGGGGTTTAATACCCTGTGCTGGTAGGTGTGTGACACAAACATGTTTCAGTTTTACTCTCCCACTCCTCCCTGGCATGTCTTTGCCTCTGTCTGCCACTCCCGCACCCTCTCTGGTGGATGTGGAGACCTACACCTGCTTTGCTTAGGCAGCAGCATGTGTAACTTAAGTGATACTCATGATCAGCTGTTGGCCTCTGCATGAATTGCAGCCCTCCCCTAATTGATTGCATGTGAAACAACTGTGGTAATATTCCCATAGCCAATTGCATGGAAACACACTTCAATATCTAGGAACATCATGGTGGTGTTGGCCCTTTTCATTCACTGCAAGCAGGAACTAGATCTGTCGTTTGGCAAACAGCATCTCAGATGGATTGGGGATTTACCTCTAACAACATACACTGTGGAAAGAGGGCAACAAACAGGAGAAGATGTGCCTGACCTGACTACAGACTGTAAGTGCTGCTATACTGCAGTTGGAGTAATGTTGGTTTAACAGTGTTTGTGTGGATATGGCTGTCGTACATGTCTCAATACCTGCTATGTCAGTTCCATGTTTATGAGAAAATCCCATCTGCAGGCTCTTCTGCAGACTGGGCAGTTTGTGTCTTTGGTTTCATGTGTTACCCACAGAGCATCTATCTGTGGACTGCAGAAGGTAGTTTGAGGATTGCAGTCTGTAGATGGTGAAAGCCGTGATAGTTACTGACATCATATCCCTCATAGGACATAAGTTGCAACAAACCCTGTTACAACAGTAAATGTATGCAGTTATCACAGCAACATGTCAATATTGGCCCTGTGTATGTGCTTCCAGTCACAACTCTGTCAACCTTTGTACATATGTCGTGCATGAAGTGGTGCATATGTGCTGTACACCATAATTAGTGTCATCATATCTGATAACAAGCCAGTGATATTATCGACTGTTACACATGTTATGTACAGTAGGGGTTATATTTCATGACATAACCTGGACATTCTGTGGATGTTTGTACAGTACTGAGGTCTGTGTACATATGGTGAATGTTGACAGTGTGTGTATTGTTAATATGTTCTTTAACCTGTGTACAGACTGTGGTAGATATCATTGTTCTAGTTCCCCTTCTATCTGATGTTACATGCTGCTCCACTGTATGGTACTGTATTGGTGTACACGTTTGTAGGGCCATACACACGTGTCCCCTTATGACAGACAGCCATCCAACCAAACTGTGTAGCAGCCAAGTATATGTAGGGTCAGTCTGTAAGTGGCACATATGAGGATGGTGTAGAACAGATAGTCCATATACTGTAATATTATGCTAGTTTACCATATGTGGCTGTGGCTGTGTTCACACTGTTTGTGGTTATGCACTTTCACACAGGTGTATCTTACCCTGTGCTGTGACATGCCTGTTGAGCCTGCTATATATGCAGGTACATGTGCATTCCCCCATAGGAGATGTAGGCCATTGTTGAGCCAGTCTGCTTGCAGCCTGCAAAGTGCATTGTTACATGCCTAGCAACTTAGTGTACTTACCCAGTGAGATGTCATGTGCAGATACTTGCCAGATGTACTGCTGCCAGGCCTCCCTTAACAGTCATGTATGTCAGACAGAGCAGTGGGATGCTGTACAGATGTATGTCAATATCTAGTGGGAAGTATGTGGCCATGGCACCTCTGTACCAGTGGTCATTATGTATCAGGCCAGACAGGGGTGTGTGAATGCATAACCTTTGGTGGCAAATGGATACCAGTCATTATGTGTTATACTCATCTATATGGCTGTCTACATCTATATTGTCAGGCATGGTACACATGTTTTGCACTAAGGACTTATGTGTATACCTCTGGACTGTACAGAGTGAGTCTGAATTTCCATATATATTTGCCAATATCTCTGCTGCAGTCCACAGTGGCATTACATGCTAGCAGCGGTACTGTACAATGATGTCCTTAGGATGTTTGTCAGTAGCCAATGGCACACATGTTATAAGCAGATGTGACCCCCCACACACACCATGTCTGTGAAGACAATCCCAATGACAGTAGCAATAGACTACTAATATACCTGCTATACATACCTGACATCCCCTTCAACTACGACATTGGGACTATAGGGGCTGGGGTAGGGCTACACTCCATGTCCAGGATATATGGTGGAAATATATGTACATATACTTATCCAGATAGCCATATATATATATATATATATATATATATATATATATATATATATATATATATATATATATATATATATATATATATATATATATAAATATATATATATATATATATATATATATATATGGCAACCACCCACTATAAATCCCTACATCATGTGGGCATGGTCCATTTACATTTCCTGTGTTTCTGTGTGATGGACATCCTTCCTGTGTGTGGGCATCAGTGTTACAGACAGCAGGCAGCAATACCTCTTACAGGAGAACTGGCACACTCAGGATTTGTACAGTGTGTGGATAGGGGCTGCTGAACTATACACCTGCATTGCATACTGTTGATTGTTTGGTATCCTGTGGCCCAGTTTGTCTTCACTATTGT
>NC_056745.1:739933902-739981402 GCF_019279795.1 Protopterus annectens | reverse complement strand
ACTATTGGTACTGAGGTAGGACTCTACTCCATGTTCTGGACAGATGGTAAACATATATGTGTACACATATATCCACATATCTATGTACATATATACACATACACATATCCACACACATATATGGGCATATACATATCCACATACATATATGGGGATATATATGTACATATATACATATAAATACTCACACATATACATATACACAGCAATGACTTCAACAAGTGGCTAAGCATCTGATGTCATTTACAGGGGATCCAGTATCTGTCTGCCTGGGATGATATGATGTAAAAACCATGATGCTCTATCAGAGATGGTCTGCACGTGTTGCCCCTGGGATTCAGGTTACTGGCTACAGCTCTTGGCACCCCCATAGTGCCTTATCTAGACAAGGTTCAAAGGACAAAACCACCACTGTAACAGATACAAGCATGCAAAATTGACAGTAATTTGACTCAATGCTAGAAGTCTAAACCTAAAAAGGCACCCTCATGAGCCACACCTACAAATGGAGAACATTGATATCTGTGCAGTAACTGGGACCTGGTTCAATGCTCCAGAGAGCACACCTGTAATACCTGCCTACAACCCTTATCACACATGTTGGGCAACAAACCAAGACCACAACACTACAGGTGGAGGAGTGTCCATATTCACCAAGGTCATTCACACCTCCAGCCTAGTCTCCAACACAATGCATCTGAGAATCACCAGATGCAACTAACACTAGATAAGACTGCAATCCAAACTGTAGCTTGCTACAGATCCCCCTCCATGGGCCAAGGTTCTCACTACACTGTTATATACATACTGGACAATATTAAGATACAACCAAACACCATAATACTGGGTGATTCCAAATACTCTGCCATTAACTGGGAAAACAACTCGTGTGCCACCACCCTTTACCAACAGTTCCTGGAAGTCATACTCCAACCCCCTGAATCAACTAATCCATTGTCCAACCAGGGTCTCCAATATCCTAGACCTGGTCATTACCAACATGGGAGTAAGATGCTCCACACCAGTGGTCAACCCCTCATAGGTCAGGTCAGACCATAAGATAATTACCGTTGACATCTACATTTCACCCCCACCCACCAGTAAGGAACCTCAATAACTACCCTCTGCAAAGCCAACACCATGCTACTCAAATCAGAAGTGACAAACCTCATGACACCCATGGAGATGGGAGCTGAACGTGCAACTGGTGAATCCTACACTAAGGCACTGCATGGGCTCATCCACTCATGCATGAACTGTGCCATCCCAAATAGAACCGAAACACTGCCCTCGAAACAAGGAAGCCCATCTTGTGCTCCACTGTCATGAACAACCTATACAACAGAAGGAAGTCACTGTTGCAGAAAAAAGTATAATTCCAAAATTCTAACTGCTCCCTTACCAGCATCAGTAAGGAGCTGATATCCCTCGAAATCCGCCACAGCTTGTTACATAAATATAATTGCCATAGATTCCAAAGACAACCACAAGGCATTCTATAGTTATGTCCATGATCTAAATGGCAATTCTCAGAACTGCTCTGAGCTACAACAGAATGGCATTAAATATACTGATTCAACGGAGTTTGCCAATATCCAGGCAGACCAATTTAGTGCCACATTCAGCTTTCTCTCACCCCTTAAAGAGCCCATATCAGTAACAAAAGATTGCCAAACTCCAGTAATCGTGGCCACACAGGTGGAAATCACCGTATTCACTGCTAGGAATACAGCATCCATGGGACGAGATGACATCCCGGGCTGTGTACTACATGGACTACAAAATAACCCTGCATCTTACCTAAATGTTATGTTCAATCATAGCCTCACCTCTATCCCACTGAGTGGTGCACAGCTACAGTTATCACACTCCGCAAGGGGGAATCCACTTTGGATCCCAGGAACTACTGTCCCATCAGTCTGACGAGCCTGATCTGCAAGGGCTTGGAATGCATTATCATGCAACTTATAAACAAAGACATTGGCAACCAACAAACACTGGACCCCACCCAGGTTGGGCTCGTGAAGGGCCTATCTTGTCTCTGGAACCTGCATGACTACTTTGATTCAGTCTCCGGAGCTGTGGAGGAGGGTAAGGCGGTCCACACAGCCTATCTGGACCTGACCAAGGCCTTTGACAACATCCCCCACACTAGAGACATAGTTAAACTTATGAAGCTGGCCATAAACACCTGTGTCACTCAATGGGTTGCCAAATGACTTACCAATGGAACCCAGACTGTAAACATAGCCATGTGCAATCCCTGCTCCAGACAAATGACAATTGGAGTACGTCAGGGTCAGTCCTGGGACAGCTCTTGTTTGGCATCTACTTCCCTGAAGTACAGGCCAACACTACAGAACTCTGGCTAACAAAGTTAATAGATGACTGCAAACTGGGAGCCATTATTGCATCCCCAAATTATCTGGATATTCTACAATGTGGCTTTACAGAAACAGATGCTTGATGCCAGAGCCATGGGCTCAAGCTTAATGCAAAGTAATGTATAGTTATCCCCTTTGGAAATACCATGTACCCATGAATTACCAGATAGGTGGCAGTACACTAAACACCAAAAGTGTGCTGACAGACATAGGGACACAGATGGACTGTGGTCTCACCTTCATTAACCATATAGCCACAATAATAAGGAAATCCTTCTATATGGCACACCTCATTAGTGAGGGCTTTACATCCAGAAAAAAGGTGGTAATTGTCCCACTGTACTCATCCCTCATTACACCCTGTACAGAGTACAATGCCCCATTTGGTATGTACCTCGCAAGACAGCTGCGACAGCTGGGAAGGCAGTGGAAATACCTCACTATAAGAATCACAGGCATCAAACAGATGGCCATTGCTGACCATCTAGAAATCTCCCAGCTATACTCTGTGGCATATTGTCTACACAGAAGCTATCTCTGCGTAACATACAAGGCTATGTCAAACCCTGGGAAATGACACCTGTAATATGTGTAGGTACTGCCATGTACAGTACATGTGTCTATGTGCTGTCATTACAGTAGTAAAGGGGATTGAGTGTCATGACTGGGACACACAAGTATATGAGACCTTCACAGCACTGTTATACATGTGAATGTGTGACATGCAGGGGTAGCAACCCAGGGTATGTGCTGTCACACTGGGATGTAGTGTAATATGGCATTACTACTGTCAACAGTGCTGTCCTAGGGAAGAGTAGAGTGCTAACATTACTAGTGACAACAAGCACACCTCTGGTCATAGCTGCACTCTGAGGGCTCACTGTCATGTTCCTGGTGTATGGGCTGTGTCACCATATATATATCCCCTACTGGATAATAATCAGACATGTGGAATGTAACTGTAGAGTACCGTCTGTACAGCACATGTTATTGAGGGCTTACAACATGTAGTAATGGCATACTTATTGTTGCCAAACCTCCATCTGTTGACACATTCATCCTACTGCATATTACTAGCCAAACTGGTGCCTGTCAGTCCCTCTACAGATGTGGAGATGGCAGGTATCCAGCTGGCATATGTACAGACAACCTATGGTTGATTGACACTGACATGTGTGGCCACCTGTGTACTACCTGTCACATGTAGGAGGCATCACCCTGTATGGACCACATGCCATGGGTACCTACATTACACTACCACAGTCAACTGAACATGCTTGGGTACAGGTCTCCATCACAGACACCAACCATGTGTTGTAAAACATGTTGTATACATGTCAACTATGATCACCTCAGTGGCCATGTGCAAAAGGCACCCAGAGGATTGGCTGATGCATGTCACTTTCACCCTGCCAGTCACTAACGTGGTGTCTGTCAATAGATTGCCTGCTGGCACATGGCAGGTGGCATGATACCAATGTACACACACCCCCTACACATCTAGTCCCTCCATGGACAATAGCCAGGTACACAGCTATGACCACCTGCAGCAATGCACCACAGTATTGACACATGCACGTGTGCATTACTGAGGATAGCATTGTTTGTGTATTAGTACACCTGTAGTTGGAAATTCCATGACAGCCTTCACAACCACCTCCAATCCCATTGCCATAGTCAGATGTGGCCGCTGCTGTATTGGACATGACATGTACCCTGTTACACTCCTCTCCCTAATAGCTATGTGTGCCTTGCAGTACCAGCACAACAGTGTTGTACAAATGAGTTGATAGGCATGGGAATCCCATTGAGGTCTGCCAAGTGTGTGTATGTGTGCATGTCTGCATATCTGTAGAGTACACCATTCTGAGGCCACATACTCCTATTACATTACACATTGCCAAACAGTAGTACATATAGTGTTGTCGCTCCCCATAGGTGTGGCATTGCAATGCAACACCCTACTATGCCAGTGGGCATGTACATTACATGCATATCCCTGTGGTACCACTGTTGTGATATGCAATGGGTTGTATTGCTGTCATGGGCAATGTGTGATATTGGGTCAGAGTATCATGATGGGTTCCAGTGTGTACAATATCCATTGGAGGATGTGGGTGCTGTGTACACTGTCATTACACCATGGCACACCAGGTAAATGTCACACGTACCACTTTCTGGTGACCACTGTCACCATCATCTATACAGGTAACTGATAACAGAATACAGCCCAG
The DNA here is from genome assembly GCF_019279795.1 of Protopterus annectens. Taxonomy (NCBI): domain Eukaryota; kingdom Metazoa; phylum Chordata; order Ceratodontiformes; family Protopteridae; genus Protopterus; species Protopterus annectens. Next base: position 739,976,784 of record NC_056745.1, on the reverse strand, counting down.
TTACACATGTGCTGTGTGCAGCCTACCTGTAACACATTGGACACATGGACTAGTTAGTTAGCAACAATATGCCCAGGTCTCTAAGATGTGTGTCTGCCTGTTATGTGTCTGTCAATGTGTATATGATGTTATGACACACTATGTATTCTCCATATAGAAACAATAAATCCCCCATTACCATATTGTAGATGTCTGTGGATGTACTGCATGTAACATGTAACTTGGTACACACCTCATCTTAAACGAGGTGTGGTGTGTGCAATGAAAGCCCCACAGTTCAGTAGCACTACATACCTAGATAGGGGGTCTAGTCACAGTGTTGCCAAGTAAGGATGTGTGTGTATGTGGATGGGTTGACATAAGGGTGCAGATTATACATGTACCAGCAGGTCACCTGTCAATGTGGCACAGGCAAAAACTGTTATACACACCTGTGACATGTGTGAAACTGTACACCAGATATGTCACGGCTATGGTGTCACCACAGTGCCATATCCTTGTGGAATATGACTGCAGACCATCCTTCTGCTGACACATTTACACCTACAAAACAAATGGATAACATTATGGAGATAACAATCAATCAGTGATACTAACAGCTGAAATGCATCATAGCTGCATGACTACACGACCTGACATATGCATTACACATTACCCCTGACAACATCTTACACTGCATTACATTGCAGCACTCTATTACAGTCACCGTGTGCATCAGAACCATATTAGCCTGTCCCTGCATCAATGTTATGGATGACAGGGATGTGGCAGAGGTATCATTATATGCACAGGGTGTGTTGCAGGTTTGCCAGAGGCCGGGGGTGGTCCATACATTTGTCACCATGTGTGTGAGTGAGGGGTTTAGTTCATTGATTGGGGTGTGGTGATGTGTGTGTCAGTATGGGGTTGCCCTAGGTGTGGTTGCATGGGGTGTAGGTATGCATGCACACAGTTTTGCTTTGTGGCTGCCCTATACAGGTGTTGCTGGACAACTGCAGACCATAACTGTGTGCAGGCTTGGGGTGGCTAGGAGGGTGATGACAAATGATGGAACAGTGTCGGCCTCTGACAACCCCACCTGTGCCTCAACAGTACCATCTTCGTCATCATCGGTGTCTGTACGGACAACTACCACAGACTGCATGCAGAAGGGACCTTGAACCACCTCACCACCTGTGGGGGAAACAAACACACACTTTAAGACCTGTACAGCATTGCATAACAGTATATACATTTACACACACATACACAAACACATACACACGCACACACACACACACACACACACACACACACACACACACACACACACACACGCACACACGCACACACGCACACACGCACAGTCACACACGTACACCCACACACACTGACAGTCCACCTTACTACCTCCAATTCCCTGGGTTTACAGACAGTCCCACATTCAGTTACATATGTTCCCCATCCTGCATGGCACTTGCTAACATACACTCATTAATACTACCCATTAACATATTATTCCCCTCTATGCCTACACATGTGATCACAACACATGACCTGTTATTCCATCACCTCCCTGACTTGAGTGGAGTAGGTTGTACATAGCCTCACTGCTGTCATCCAGTATTACCCTGTGTATGTCCAGTCATGGTGTACATGGCCCCTATATGGTTGGGTCTGCTACATTCACTACATATGTCACACATCGGAGTCTCATACTACAGTCTTGCTCAGTCTATGCCACATCTGCTGCACAATCAACCCATCATGTGGAAAACAGTAATATCTGGATACACTCATTGATGTACCCTGGTAATTCCCCATTGCATTAGTAGTGCTGCATACATGGGTAGCTGGTTATCTATCTGCTGCTGGCAATGTGATGTGTATACCTGGTGTGTACTTTCCCTCCCAATGCATGTTCCATGCTACAGACCTTGTTATGCTATCAGCTGTCCTGTGTTCAGATATCAGACAGGTTGTCCTGGTGTCTCATGTGTCACTCCATGTACATGTACAGCACAATCCCAAGGAGAAGTGCTGCCATGAAAAAAGACATAGAGGAGCTCTTTGATCACGTAGCCCAGGCTGGTATGACCCTGACCTTGAGTAGCATCTTACCCTCACCAAGAATGATGCCACAGTATAAAGACAAAATGATCAATTTTAACAACTGGCTAAAGTATTGGTGTCATTCAAAGGGGATCCAGTGTCTGTCAGCCTGGGATGACATGCTCGACAAGCCACATTGCTTCACTAGGGACGGCTTGCACCTGTCACCCCTGGGTTTTTGAATACTGGCAAAGGCTCTTGGCCCCCCATAGTGCCTTTTTTAGGCAAGGCTCAAAAGACAAACCCACCTCCATAGACAACAAAAAGAAAAAAAAACTAAGGGTAATGCTGCTCAACGTCAGAAGTCTAAACCTCAAGATGCACGCACTCAAGACTCTCCTCAGTATGGAGAATATCGATATCTGTGCAGTAACAGAAACCTGGTTCAAGGCTCCCAAGAGCACCCCAGCACTAACAGGTTATACTTCATACCATGCTTTCCGGCCCCAAAACTCGGACCGATCCACAAAAGGAGGGGAAGTATCCATATTTATCAAAGATACCCACACCTCCAAGTTAGTGGCACTGCACGAAGCATCGGAGACCATCCATGTGCAAATAACAGTGGGCAAAACTGCCTTTCAGTTTGTAACCTGCTACAGACCACCCTCCCAAACACAGGAACCTCACTCAGCTTTCCTGAGAACACTGGAGAATATGAAGGTCTCTCCAAACACCATTATATTGGGTGACTTCAACTACCCAAACATTGATTGGGAAAACTACTCAAGTCCAAACAACCTCACCCAACGGTTCCTAGAATTTATAAACTCAAATGCTATGGAACAACTGGTCACCACTCCCACAAGAGGGGAAATCATATTGGATCTGGTCATCACCAACATGGGGTCTCTATGTTCCACACCAGAGGTATACCCCTCATTGGTAAGATCAGACCATAAACTAATCTCACTGGACATCCATATTCCGTCCCCACCCCTAGCCAAGGAAACCACGGTGAAGAACTTCTCAAAAGCAAACTTCACACTTCTCAAAACCAAGGTGGAATCCTTCAAAGCCCACGGGCCAGTGGAAAATAGAGCCCAAAATACAGAATCCTTTACAAAAGCATTCTATGGACACCTACAAGAATGCATGGAGAATGCTATCCCAAATAAAACCAAGACTCACTCCTCCAAAGGCAGGAGACCTGTCTGGTGGGCTCCAGCCATAAATAAGCTATACAACAGAAGAAGAAAGCTACTACATGATAGAGCAAAATCCCAAAAAGGGAAGGAGTCTCTGATCAGTACTAGCAAGAAACTACGATCCCTCATAAAATCATCTAAGGCCAGCTTCGAAAGAAAAATTGCACAAGACACTAAAGATAATCACAAGGCCTTCTTTAGTTATGTCAGAAACCTGGGAGGCAACTTCCAGATATGCTCTGAGTTAGTGCAAAATGACAAAAAATACACTGAACCCACAGACATTGCCAACATCCTGGCAGAAAAGTTCAGTGCAAACTTCTACCCCCCTTCCCCACAAAAAAACAAATGTCTATCCCAACAGAGTGTAGCCTTCCTGAGATCACAGATGCACAGGTGAGAGCTGCCCTCTCCAAAACAAAAATCACAGCATCAATGGGACCAGACAGTGTCCCGAGCTACGTCTTACACAAGCTCCAAGAAGAACTAAACCCTCATATAAAGTCACTGTTCAGTCTCAGCCTTACTACAGGATATGTACCCAAGGAATGGCATACAGCAACAGTGGTCCCACTCCACAAAGGTAGTGCCACAACAGACCCCTGAAACTATTGCCCTATAAGCCTGACTAGCCTGGTCTGCAAAGCTATGGAGCGAATCATCACGGAAATCATAAACAAAGACATTGGGAACCTCCAGACACTGGATCCTACCCAATTCAGCTTTGTTAAGGGCAGATCTTGCCTCTTGAACCTGGTCAACTTCTTTGAAACATATACCAAAGCCATAGATGAAGGGAAGGTAGTCCACACAGCCTACCTGGACCTCGCAAAAGCCTTCGACACAATACCCCACTCGGGCATCATAAATAAGCTCACCAGCTTAAATATTAACCCCTATGTTAAAAGATGGGTTGCAAACTGGCTCAGGGATAGAACCCACATGGTCAGAATAGCAGGTGCCATGTCAGACTCTAAACCAGTTACAAGTGGCATCCCACAAGGCTCAGTCCTGGGACATCTCTTGTTTGGTATATATTTCTCCGAGGTACAAGCTAACATGGGTGGACTCTGGCTGACCAAGTTCGCAGATGACTGCAAACTGGGCACCGTAATCGACTCTCCGGCTGACACAAGCATCCTCCAAAAGGGTCTCACAGAGATGGATAACTGGTGCCAGAGCCATGGCCTAAAGCTAAATGCCAAAAAGTGCATAGTCATCCCCTTTGGGAAAAACAAAGTGCCCACAAATTACCACATAGGTGGTAATCCATTAAGTACAGAAGAAGTAATTAGGGACTTGGGGACCCAAGTAGATAGCAATCTCTCCTTTGACAATCACGTTGCCAAAGTGGTTAGAAAGACCTTCTATATAGCCCACCTTATCACGAAAGGGTTGACATCTAGATCAAGAGAGGTCTCTGTGCCCCTCTACTCATCACTTATCAGGCCCATAATTGAATACAATGCCCCATTTGGGATGTACCTTACCCGACACCTGTAGCAACTGGAAAGACCCCAAAAGTACCTCACCAAGAGGATCAAGGGGCTCAAATAGATGCCCTATGCAGTTCGGCTAAAGAAACTCCAGCTCTACTCAGTTGCATACCGCCTACTCAGAGGCGATCTGTGTCTGACGTATAAAACCATGTCCAACACAGAATTAATGGACATGCTTCACCTCAGGAAATCCAAATCCCTTAGAGCTACACGCTCCAGGGACTTGAACCTCAGCACAGAAATAAATAGGACATGCTGGAGGGACGGATTCATATCCCAGAGGCTCCCCTTACTCTGGAACAAAATCCCAATCCATGTTCGGCAGAGCCCCTCACTGACCCTCTTCAAGAGAAATCTTGACAAGTGGATGGGAGATTGTAAGTTTACCCCTGGGATCTCTTCTGTGTCCCTGCTTCACAGAGGTACAGTAAACTAACCTTAAAAGGGCTACCTTCTGTGACCTACTATACAGAGGCACAGTCAACTAATCTAAAAGGGTGGCGAAAGCCAAACACATTCTGGCTAGGCTTATAAATGCCCTAGGGCAGATAGCCTAGTATCAGCCTATGAACATATGAACTTATGTGATCAATCCCTCTATCACTTGTGCATATATGGACACCCAGACAAACAGACACACATGTATACACACATCTGACATGTATTGACCACAGATTGCACTTATAGACACAATCAACATCCCCCCCCACACACACACACACAAACACACACACACTCACACACACACACACACACACACACACACACACACACACACACACACACACACACACACACACACACTAACACATGTGAGGTTACACAACTTTTGTACACACATTCCTCCCATTACCCTTCTGTCAGTATGCATTACATATGGTACTCAACTGCTTGCAGTGCAACTATAGTGACTTCATGCTAGCACCAGTATGCATGCTTGTGATGCATAGGCTGTGCTGGTAGGTGATGGCCCTTCACCTTGTTAACACTGCACCCATGTACAAAGTGTTACTGTGGACCTGTTCTGCACCCTGCCTTGTACTGTGCACCATACCTCACAGGTGTACAAACCACTGCTGCATATGTAGTACTGTGTCAGTTATGTCAGCTCCAATGCACACAGCCCCTATTTGTTAGAGCAACTCATACTTGGGATGATATGTGAACAGATATCATTTGTGAATGCCTGATGTCTGCTTTGCAGATCACAACATCAGTGGTGCATGCATGACCAGTACAAGACTATTACACTGACAACCACCAGACCTTACCATGGCTATGGGGGTGCCCTACACATGTCCCACAACTCTGCATGGTTGCAAGGTCTACTCATGTGCACATCCCTTGGAGTGCACACACTGCTGTCACTATTGCTGTGGGGTCAGGGTTACATCTGCCACAGTTACTTAACCTGACTGTGTGTAGATACAGCCATGAGGGTATTGTTTCACACACGTCCCTACTGTAGGCCATGTGTCCTGCCATAATTCTCATCCCTGTAGACACATTTCACAATGATAGGATGTTAATTATCTTACAAGTGTCTGTTGTACCCTTCCGATACCCCATCATGGTCTCAACTGTGATGCAGTGCATTTCATAGAAACCAAACTTGAATGTATACAGCACACAGTATCGGTAGGTGTGTTAGATGTGTGCACGGAATATCTCATAGCTATTACATGCCCAGTGTACTGTCAAGCATGAACATGAACCATACTCAGCGGCTACAGGCTGCTGCCTTGGTGGTATCCTGGAGGGACCTACATAAGAGTGTGAGAAAGTTGATGTCAGTGGCCACAGCTGTGGCATTCATAAAGGGTGAGCGCAGCATTACGGTACATCAACAGTAGAAGTCCACAATACTACAGCTTATGCACAACTGTTTATTACTACTAACAGCAACAGACTATGTATATGATATCTCAGATTTGCATGATGTACCTGTACAGATGTGGATGCATACACAAGAGTGGTGTACTGATGTGCCCTGGTGCCTTACCTGCACGCTCCCCAGCTGGTGTTTCGGTGGCACCCACCTCCACAATGCGCTCTGCCAGTTGTTGGTGCTGCATGCGGGCAGGTGCCACAAGGCTGCTGAGAAGCTCCTCCACACAGGTGAGGGGTGGATGGATGGCTTGCCCACCCCTATTGTTAGGTGGTCCCCCCCGTACAGCAACTGTACACCGATGTACATGGTGAAGCAGGTCGATGAATTGATGCCGGACCTGCTCATAGCTGTGGTTCTGCAAGCCGACATCATTGACCCTGTGGACTAGATCGTTCCACAAGGCGATCCTCTCTTGATGATCATGGGCTGTCCGGCCAAACAGCAGTCCATAGTGCTGTACCATGTCTTCTGCAATTGCATCAGTTTCAGCAGCACTGAATGCTGGCAATCAGGTGTGAGCCATCTTCCCTGGAAGACATAAAGATGGAAACAGGTCTGAGCAACTCATACAGCAGGGTTACCATAGTTCTTAATACACATCTCTGTCTCCCCCACCATATCAACTACAACAAACTGTTCACAGAATGCAGTTAGTATGTCGGCAGCTTACCTACCACTGGGGCATATGTTGTATCGTACCAAGCTTTGTGCTATGTGTTTGTACCATGTTTTGTGTTATGTGTTTGTAGCTATGTTCCCTGTGGGGACACTATCTTTGCTGGCCTGTTACAGACTATTTCACCTGCATGCCATTGTCAGTGCCACTATATATATATATATATATATATATATATATATATATATATATATATATATATATATGTACATATATGTGTAGATATATCTTGTGGGTTGTTTATATACCTATATCTGTATGAGTGTCTGTGTATCTGTAGACATACATGTCTAATTATATATCGCACATATATTTATCTATATGTGGGGTGCATACAGACATCTGGTCCACATTCTGTAACTGTCTTTCATTCACAGCTGCACTGTTCTGCCTTACTGCAACACAGACAGGTGTCACATGTGAACACATATTAACATTAGGGTGGTATATATGGTGAGAGGTTTCTGGTAAGCCTATTATACACCTATGGCATTTGTGCATGCAACATTACACATTAACATGACTGTCCTGCAAGTGGTATGCTCTGACACCCATGAGTCTATCAAGACGGCAGTACTTCCACCACCAGCTATTGCCCACACTAACATACCAAACACAGATATTATGGCTTACATCTTTGTCATTCATTGCTGATCTGCACAGTTGGCAGGTATGTCCCACTGCCTACAGGAACAGACAGTATTGTCCAGAGCAGTTGTTCAGCAGAACATCATTACAAGGACAACTACAGCTGGCACATATAACTCATTCCACATCATATATCCTATTATTCTATACCACATACTACATTCAGTTACATACATTTATGTTTTACATGCCTGTCATTTTTTTTCTGACAGCTGTGACACCTTTCTGTTGTTTGCGTTTTTTTTTTTGTGTGTGTGTGTGTGTGTGTGTGTGTGTGTGTGTGTGTGTGTGTGTGTGTGTGTGTGTGTGTGTGTGTGTGTGTGTGTGTGTGTGTGCCTCTTTCTCTCTCTCTCTCTCTCTCTCTCTCCAAGAGAGTGATTGAGTTGGTTTGAATGGATTACAGCATGGCTTTTGTATGTGATGCACATGATCAGGTGATGGGCTCTGCACCAGTCAGTGTGCAACAGTTGCTAACTGCATGCAGCCTGCTGTGTACTACTTCGGATAACCACTGTCATGGCAACCCAATACTATAAAATACTGCCTCATGTGGGCATCGTCCCTTAACCTTTCCAGTATGGAGGACATCCTTCCTGTTTGTGGGCAGCAGTGTTACAATCAGGTTGCAATAACTCTTACAGCAGGACTTGCAGACACAGGCCAACTACACATTTGTATGAGGTTCGAGACCTACAGACAGAGTGATTAGTGTTGTTATATGCGTTGTATATTGCTGGTCTTGCAGTGTTTGTGTGTACATAGTAGTTTAGGATGGAATGCAGTCTGTCTGCATAGCTCTCAACTGTAGGCCTATCCACATGATGGCCAGTGAATTGTCTGTTTGGTTTTCTCTGTGCACTACACAGGTCTTGTCCTAGATATATCACTGGCAATCTGTATGTTGCATGCTATCAGTATATGGCTACATCCATTTGTGTTTCTGATGTCTTATTCCTGCATAAGGGCATGCTGCAACAAATCCTGTAACACCAGCAATTTCCAGGGTGTGTAACAGCCATATTCAAGTATGGCCCTGTATTCCTGCCTCTGTCCTCCACATATATGGCAGGCTTTGTCCTGCTGTGATACAGTTAGGGATTGTTAGGTAATGGCCTATCATTATTTACTGCTGACATTCCTGCTATCATCCCAGTCATATTGTGGACTCCCACAAAATATGTTGGCCAAGGTCCATACATGTGACAGATACATTGACATTACCACAACTAATACATTTCCCCCTAGGGCTTGACTACAGGGTGTAATTGGAGGCTTCTGAACTACATCTGTAATTGTTGATTGTTATTTATCTTGAAGGCAAATCCTTTGTCTACTGTTGTACTAATTGAAGGCCTTGCCCAGGGCAGCATAGTAGGTTATATATCCACATTGCTTGCATCTACTGTTTTGTGTGGGCCTTGCATTCATCACTGATTAAATATTTCAAAATTTATGTGCTGTAAGTAATGGCATACATCATTGTACAGTACACAAATAAAGGTTTTCTGTGTATGCATATCTGTGTGTCATGTCATGTCCTTTGAATTGTGAGTGGGTATATGTTTAATGTAAGTATTCTCATTTGTGGGAATGGTTGCCACACTACACATGTCACAGATACCAGTTACAGGGCTTGTGGCTGAGGGATATACTTTGCACCCAGTACTTCCGCACTACATATGTATGTCTACTAATACCTTTTATCTGTGTATATGTGTATGTACCAATATATATCTCATATATCTTATATCTACCTATATATTTATATATATATATATATATATATATATATATATATATATATATATATATATATATATATATATATATATATATGTATATATATAGATGTACCTGAACATATTTGTCAATGTATAGATGTGTGTGCATATCTGTACCGTTGTAATGTGTACCCCTTCCACACTGTACATTCCCTACGGTAGAATGACTTTTCTGCCTGATATGTTAAGATATTGCCCTGAAATTTACAGGTGAATTGGATTACTGTTAAAGCATTGTAGCTGTGTTGTGGAGGGTCCTGAAGTCAAGAACTGCATGTGCTGGATATTGGATTGCACAGCATATCTGTTAGGGCTGTGGGGAGTTAAAATAGCACTAATTACCAGGTATCCCTCATTTGAGCCCCCACCCCCATTAACAGTGCTTATAGTCTGTTATGTTGTAGTTAGTGGTTCAGGAATTTGTTCCCATGTGGAAATGCTATACGCATTTCTATCTGTGTATATATACATATATATATATATATATATATATATATATATATATATATATATATATAAAATTATATATGTAAAACCCCCATAAATATATATATATGTGTGTGTGTGTGTGTGTGTGTGTGTGTGTGTGTGTGTGTGTGTGTGTATAAAGTTGTTGTTGTTGTCTTTTGGCTTTTCCCAGTTAGGGCTCGCCACAGCAGAACTCCGGTCCACTAATGATTGGCAGTAGATTTTCACGGTGCTGAGTTGCAGCTTGACGCCCAACCTTCAGCAAAGGCACGCCCATTCACGCATGTCTTTCGGAACACCACTCGACCCGCAGGGAGGACATGCAGACTCCACACAGAAGGCACTCCCTGCACACTAGCTGAGAATCGAATGGGAGAACCTCTTGCTGTGAGGCAACAATGCTACCGCTGCACCACCACAGATTACCAAAATACATAATCATAGTTGTTACAAATGGACTCCTTTAGAGTCCTTTCAGCAGTGAAAAAGCTCCACTACCTAAAGATTCTAAAGGAAATAAAGTAATATTTTAATACATTACTAAAAAGGTCAATACATAAAGTTGTTACAAATTAATTCATTTAGAGTCATTTCAGCAGTGAAGCACAACAAAAAAAAAAAGTCTGACAAATGACAGAAAAATTAGTGAACATTCAGCAAACACTCTGTGCTTATCTACACAAACTTGATATAAAAGAGAGATAGATAGTATTGGTTAGAATGAAGTTTAAAATAAGTATTAGGAAAGTGAAAGGGGTCCTATTAGTAGCTGGGACAGGTTAATCAGAGTTAGAGCAGGGGCAAAGCCAGTGTGTTCTAAGATATGGTTTCAGTTTGTGTTTAAAAAGCTTTGTTGAGGACAATAATAGAAGTTCACAGGGAAGTTTGTTCCAATTCTTTCCCACTGTATTAGAGAAAAGGGGGTCACCTCCTGAGTTGTTTGCTTTGGTAGTGTTAACAAGTAGTTTATTCGATGAGCGCAGTGTTTTGAGATTGTTGTAGGGAGTGATAAGGTTAGTGAGTATTGGGGTTTTAGATGGTTGATACAGGATCTTATGAGCAATGGTCAGTTGAAAAACTTGGAATTGGTTTTATAGCTCTAGCCAACCTAGCTGTTTTAGATTTTGACAGTGGTGGGTTCTAAAAGGTAAGCCAGTGGCAAATCTAGCGATGTTGTTGTAGGAAATTGCTAGTTTGTTAAGGTTGTTTTTTGTTAGATTAGTATAGATAGGTGAGGCATAAAGGAGTGTTGCGGTTAGGTGCATTTGTGCAATAGTAGTTCGAGCTAAAGAAGTGAGGAAGGATCTGATCCTAAAGAGGGATCCTAGTTTTTGATTCACTGTTTTTATTGTATTGTTGATGTGAGTATCAAAGTTAAAATTGTTGTCTATTGTTATTCCTAGTAGTTTGGTAGTTTGATCCGGCGATATGAGAGTACCATTATTAGATACGACTGTGAAGTCAATTGGAGAGGGCTTGTGGGTAGGGATAAAAAGCAAGAGTTTTGTTTTTTGGGGGTTCAGGAGGAGGCATTGTTGTAGAAACCATGTTTTGACTCTACAGAGAATATTCTGAGTTAGGGTTTGTAATTTGGGTGTTGTAGTCACAGAGCATATTAAGGTGGAGTCATCTGCATATTGTATGCAGGTGGCTTGAGGAATTGTCAAGTGTAGGTCATTGATGAATATAGAGAATAGGAGAGGCCCTAGAATGGAACCCTGTGGGACTCCTAGGATAATAGGTAGGAGGGTAGATATGCTATTGTTCCAAAGCACTGCCTGCTGACTATTATTTAGGTAAGATTGGAATAATTTTATTGCTTGGGTATCTAGTGAAAGAGATTTAAGCGTGGTTATGAGAAGTTGGTGGTTTACCATATCAAAAGCTTTAGACAGATCCATAAATAGTGCAGAGAAGAGAGTGTTATTGTTGTGGTTTTTGTTAATGCAGTCTGTGAAGGATAAGAGGGCAGTGGTAGTACTATGAAATGGTCTAAAACCATGTTGACAGTTTGCAAGAAGGTTATTCTGGATTAGGTGATTCATTAGCTGTTTGTAAATACACTTTTCCTTTATTTTAGCCAAGGGTGAAAGTAATGCTATGGGACGATAGTTAGAAAATTCATTACAATTGCCACCTTCGTGGAGGGGATAATATGGGAGATTTTCCAGATGGATGGTATGGTTCCTTCACTAATAGTTCTATTTATAAGTATAGAAATGGGATAGGCTATGGTTTTAGCTGCTTTCTGCAAATAATCAGTAGGTAACTGGTCAGCTGAGGGGGGTGGAAGGTTTAAGCTTTTGGATGAGGGTGCAGATAAGGGATGTTGGGACTGGTTGCAATTGAAATGAATGTAGAGAGTTAATTTTGGTGGTTGGGAGATTAGAGCTATTTGGAGATAGCTGGTTAGCAAGAGGTTGGATTCCTTCTGTAAAGAAAGAATTAAAGGCATTGGCAGTTTGTTTGGGGTTGTCAAGGTTAGTGCCTAACGGGGCAGGAGTAGCAGAGTGTCCAGAGTGAAAAAGCATATTAATGCTAGCCCAGAACTTTTGTGGTTTATTTATATTTGTTTGCTGTAGCTGGCAGTAGACGTTCTTTTTATCTGACAGAATAGCTTTTTTTTGTACTATTTCTGATTTGTCTAAATACCTGCTGGTCTGATGGGTTTTTTGAAGTTCTCCATTTAGCCCAATATTTGTTTCTCAATATGATTGTTTGCCTAGTTTCCCTTGTAAGCCATGGGGTAGTTTTAGTCTTGTTCCTGATAGTCTGCTTTGGTACATGGTGGTCAAGGATAGCTAGGAATTTTGAGTTAAAGTAACTAACAGCTTCATCAATTGGGAGATGTCTTAGGGGAGACCAGTCACAAGCAGTAAATTCACTTTGGAAGAGATCGGGGTTAAAATGTTTTTTTAGATCTTATTGTCCTGCATGTGATTGGGTTAGGAATATCAGTCTTTTGCCTGATTATATAAGTCAATGCGTGGTCACTAAGGTCATTGGACAGTGTTCCTACCTTATAGGTTTGTCGGTGGTTATTTATAAGAATCCAGTCTAATATTCTTTGTTGTTGGGTTTGTTTATATGGGTTGGGGAGTTTATGGTTTGAGAAAGGTTATAAAGGTTAATGTGAATTTTAGGTTGTTCAGAGCTACAGCTTATCCAGTCTATATTGAAGTCACCTAGGACTATGTTTTTTTTGTTGGAAGTTTGTTGAAAGCCAGCTAAGGATATCTTCCAGAATGTTGATATTATTACCAGGTGGTAGGTAGATACAGATGATGTTGATTGATTTATTAGCATTGAGTTGAAATTTAGAGATGAGGATTTCTGAATTGTTATCTAGTGGAGATTTATATTCTAGAGAGGTAACCTGTAATCCTATTTTGTAGAGGATAGCCACCCCCCCCCTCCTTTCCTGGTTTTGCAGTCTAGTCTCAGAATGTCATATCCAGGGGGAATGATTTCATTGTCCTGTGTTGTGGGCTTTAGCCATGTTTCTGTTAGGCAAAAATTATCAAATGAATGTATGTCCAGTTGTGAGTGGATGTGGGCAACTTTATTATTTATGCTTCATACATTAAGATGGGCTATGATAAGAGAATTTGGAAGTTTGGTAAGGATATTTAAGCTAGGGGTGCTGGGGCTATGGGGTTGAGTGGTTACATTTTATTTAGGGCCTGGGTTGGGATGAATATCACCATCTATAAAGGAATGGAGTTTGAACCTATATAGTGGAATTGAGAGGCTGTAGTGTTGGTTAGTTTCTTTCTTACTTTTACAGTGGTTGCATTTGATGTTGGCCATATGATGATACCTAGCTAGTAGGTAGTTAGGTAAGACTGTTATATTTATGTGTTGTGTGGAAATGGAAGGGATTAGTTTGGAGGCTTGCTTAGGAAAGTAATAGAAATGTGGGGAGTTGGGATGCTCATAAGTTGTTAGCAGGTAGGCTATGGTTAGGATAGATAGAAGTGTAAGAGAGAGCATTAGTTTAACTTGAGCTGATTGATGTGGTTTAGGCATATTGATGGAATGTTATTTTTAAAATTTGAAGGAAGGGATTTTAATTAGACAGACTAGGGAGAGGTAAGTAGCTTGATACCAAATAATTAGGCAATAGAAGTTTTGGGATTGGGTGTTGGTTAATGTTCAATGAATTTAGATAATTGGTTATTTGTATTGGTTATCTAAGGATGTGGGTGTGGTTACAGAAGTATAAGGTTAGGACCTCTGTGGGGTGGGTGAGAATTGGGGGTAGGGTAGGGGAGTGGAGTGAGCCCACAGGGCGAACAGACAGGGAAGAGACAAGACTAGGGCTAGGCTAGAGAAAAAAGAAAACAATCAGTGAAAGACTAATTCTTGTAGGAGAGTTAGTTTGATGGTCTGGATAGAGTCCAGGGAAGCAGTAATGGTGTCAATAAGAGACATTGCTTTACTTTGGAGAAGGTAATGATAAATATGAGGGGTAAAATCTAAGGCAGTGGGATAGCCCTATGGAAGGTGGACTAGGTGTGGACACCACCAAGTGGCTGGAAAAATATACTTGTAAAATTTTATTTTTATTAAAAGCTATATATGGAAAGATAGCTTAACTGGGATATTGGAAGACATAATAGGCTTGAAAGTATTAAACAAATGGATATATATATATATATATATATATATATATATGTGTGTGTGTGTGTGTGTGTGTGCGTATGTATATACATACATATGAACATATTTATCTATCTATATATAACCGATGTTAAATGATTACTTGTGAGCCATACATATACATATATATATACATATAGCTGTCTTTTACATTTACAGATATGTATCTGTCCATATGTCTGTGCATGTTCGGCTTATATTTTTGGCCTGTACCTCATTCTCTTGGCAATTGACATGGATGATTTAACTCATGCCAACACTTTTGTGTTTCAGACTTCATCTCCTTCAAAATATGTGTTCTAGTACATATAACTGTGTAACTAGCAATGTTTTAAGTGTAGTAGAGCAGTATTTGACATATATACCTATTTGTACCCACATTTTGGCACACTTTGTTTGGAATTCTTGCATTAAGAGGTTGTGTGGTATGATATTACAACATTTCCTGTACTGTTGACTGATTGCGCTAGATGATATGTTTGTGAAAACATCAGGATTATGTGCATTTGCCATGGCTTAGTGGTAAATCATGTTGTGTATGGTGTGCAGGGTCCTGGGTTTGAGCCTTTCAGAGGCTGTTTGTTTTGTTGCTGGGCAGAAAACCGGCCATTGGATACAGAGTGATTAAGACACTTTTGAGCAGTTGTAAGCAGGTGTGCGTGGAGCTAAGCAATGCTAACCTCTGGTTACAGTTTCTTAAACTCAGTTAGCTTCTACTTTGCTTAATCTGTGTAGGCAATGCTTACCCCATGCAAACACACTTAAACATGCTTATATATGCTTACTACTGCTTATTTGTACTTACACCTGCTTAGTAGTGCCTTATTCATTATAACACTGACACTTCACATGTGCATTTAATGCAGTACTCCAGTTCACATTTAAATATTTTTAGTAGGTTATACAGCAAAACAATGCTCATCAGATTTCACATGGAAATTTGCATGTGCTGCAGTGGAACATGAACCAGGAATGTGTGCTCATTAGGCAGATGCTCTGCCCACTACACTATTACTGTGCTACTTCATTTGCATATATCTTCCATGTTATCCTCTTCAGCCTTTTAAGCTGCTTTAACCATAGCTGAGTGATGGGCACACCCGCACACCTACAGTTAGCTTTAATCGGTGTTTTAAAAAAAATAAAAGGGTTTCTTTATTTACTTTTTCAGTACTGTTGCTTTTATACACATGAGGAACTGTTGGTGGGGATATGCGGACACCTATGAGTAATCCTGCTCATCTCTTAACACTTTCTGCTTTTCTTCATTGCAGGGGCATGTTTATTCTGAGAGCTCTGCTCTCAGACATGCACCCTGCACTCGTACATGCTCTGTGTAAGCCTGGGAGCTCAGACAGTGTGCCTTCATTAATATGCATGGCCCACTGCCGTCCTTCTCCTAAATGAGCACTTCCGTGCAGGACTAGACTAGTTCTGCATGGAAGATTAGTAAATCTGGGGGTATAATAAGCCAAAGGTAGATGAACATAGATGTGTGAAGAGGTTGACTGTGACAAGGAGCCATCCAGACCTGTCCCATCCAGCACACAGCCAAAGGGCCCCAAACACATGAGGTACAGATGTCACTCACTACAGAAACTAGCCACCAGTATCTGTCAGCATTACAGATTACAGACTATGTGGTGCACGTGCCAGCTGTGCAATATGACTGTACAAGGAAGTAGTCATCTAGCAGCTGTATACACGTACCTGTGAAATATGACCCTGTGTGTGCAACCCCTAGATGAATGGGTTATGGCCGATGCACACACATTGCCCTCCCCATAGCTCTACTATGCCAAGCCTGCTGAGGTCATCCAATGTGAAATACACCTTTGGGAGAGTTGTAGCCCTGTAATCTCCATGGTGTGTCGCATAACTGCGCACTGCTGTAGTGTGATAAACTACTTAGGTAAGAATTCTAATCCCAGACTTGGCGACTTTGTGCATTTGTGTGCATGTCTGTCTGACTGTGTAGAAAGCAATGCTTTTTAGGGAGGTCACACTCCCAACAATTCAAATGCTCAACTTTGGCAAGGCTGCTGATGTCATCCACCTAGAAATACACCTCTGGGAAAGTTGTAGCCTAGTAATCTCTATAGCACATCCTGTAACTGCGTACTGCTGTTGTGTGATAAAGCACTTAGGTAAGTGTTCTAATCTCAGACATGGCAAGTGTGTATGTGTTTGTTTGTCTGACTCTGTCTGTGGAGAGCATAATGCTTTTTAGGGTACTCACCCTGCCTACAGGTCATACACTCAACTTTGGCAAGGCTGCTGATGTCATCCACCTAGAAATACACCTCTGGGAAGGTTATAGCCCAGTCATCTCTGTAGTGTGTCTTGTAATTGCGTACTGCTGTAGTGTGATTAAGTAGGTGTTCTAATTCCAGATATAGCAAGTGTGTGTGTTTGTCTGTCTGTGTAGTGAGCAATGCTTTTTAGGGTACTCACACTGCCTACAAGTCATATACTCAACTTTGGCAAGGCTGTTGATGTCATCCATCTAGAAATACACCTCTGGGAAAGTTGTAGCCCAGCAATCTCCATAGCATGTTCTGTAACTGTGTACTGTTGTTTTGTGATAAAGTAGTTAGATAGGTGTTCTAATCCCAGAAATGGTGTGTGTGTGTCTGTTTGTGTAGAGAACAATGCTTTTTAGGGTTCTCACACGCCATACAATTCATAGGCTCAACTTTGGCAAGGCTGCTGATGTCACCCACCTAGAAATACACCTCTCGGAAAGTTGTAGCTCAGTAATCTCCTTAGTGTGTGCCATAACTGCGTACTACTATAGTATAATTTAGAACTGTGTTAGGGTTCCATCCCCACCTATGGCAGTGCTGGATGTTTTGTGTGTGTTACAATGTCTGTGTATGGAGCAATGCATTGTAGGCTAGTCACACATAGTATATTTCAAATGCCCTACTATGGCCATCCTGCTGATGTCATTCATTGTGAAATATACCTTTGGGGAAGGAGTTTTCCAGTAATCCATGTGGGGTATCCTATAACAGCTCCATGCTGTAATGTGATATAGACCTCTGTTAGGGGTTCTATATCCACACATGTCGGTTGTCGATGTTTTGTGTGTGTGTCACTGTCTGTGTAGGGAGCAATGCATTTTAGGTTAGTCACACGCAGTACATTTCAAATGGCCTACTTTGCCAATCCTGCTGATGTCATTCATTGTGGAATACACCTTTGGGGAATGAATTTTCCAGTGATCCCTGTGTTGCATCCTGTAGCAGCTCCATGCTGTAGTGTGATATAGATCTCTGTTAGGGGTTCTATAACCACACATGTCAGTTGTGGATGTTTTGTGTGTGTGTCATGGTCTGTGTAGGGAGCAATGCATTTTAGGCTAGCCACGTGCACTACAATTTGAATGTCCTACTTTGGCAATCCTGTTGATGTCTTCCAATGTGATATACACCTTTGGGGAAGGAGTACTCCAGTAATCTCCATGCTGCATGCACACTATAACTGCATAGTGCTGTAGTGTAGCAAACTAGTTAGGTGGGGGCTCTACTCCCAGACATGACAGGTGTTTTTGTCCGACATGACTGGTGTGTGTGAGACATCTGTGGCCAATGTGGGGTGGGTTTTGCATATTTCTTATATGGTGGCCCTACTATATATCACAATGTCCACCATACAGGGATAGCAGATGTGAAATAGCTGAGAGGCTGGGGTGCAAATATCCATACATGTGACATCAAGGCCAGGCAATCACAGTTAGCAACCCCAGTATTACCCAGAGCACACTTTCATCCCATGTCTCATACACACACATATGCCTAGGCAACAGCCAATATGTGGGTAACACACTGGATATTGGCCACTGATAGTAACTACGGAGTGATAGCAGTGGGCTACAGAGGAGCATGGCACCCTGACTATTTATCCAATATGCATGTACATGCAGACAGTGCACCTCCACCATGTTCTCTAATGGACACCTGCAGCACCTCTGGTGCCATCACATGTGACCCACAAAGGACATACCATGCCTGACAATATGCCCTGTATGGACAGATGCCACTGACACTAGGGAATGCCATTAGCATGTTATCAATGTAGGTTCAGGGTAAACCTGCTGCCCATTACCAGTTCCTGCCACAGGTGGGCAAGACTGGTACATCTGATGATCTGTGTTCACAACATGGGTCAGACTACCCAGGTACAGTTCCACATGTCACTGTACATGCATGTGGGAGGTGTGCACATACCAGACACCGTCCATGTCATGGACTAAGAAACACATACATGGCAAGTGATGCACAGCATTGGTCACACACAATAGTCACCCAAGTGACTGGATGGGGGATACAATACCCACCTGTGTGGGCAAATGCAGAAACTACAGCACTGAGCCACAATGCAGACCAATGTCATGTGACCTGATGCCAATGTATACCCATCGCCTAGCCTTGTATAGCCATCTGGGACAGTCGTTCACCACACACCTGTGCGGACATGCACCCATGCTTGTCAGTACTGGCAACCTGTGGGTATGTGTGTGTGTGTGTTGTATGCTGCATATGTTCACATCCACACTCACTACAACCCCCATTGGCATACTGAAGCATGCTGTCTGATGTCAGACACCTCCCCATACCCTTTGCCCATACAAACTCCAAATGACCTGTGTGGTACATGTGACACCTGCACAGTGATGTGTTGTGGCAATCCCACTACTGATGAGTTGTAATCCTGGCCCTGCCAAGTGTGTCAATGTGTTTGCGTCACTGTGAGAGTGTGGCTGTGTTGACGCTGGCACCTGTTCATGCAGACAGGCACATGTATGTCACCTACCATACAGCTACAGTATCATTGTTGCAGATGTCACTCACCATCACATATATGTTCTGACAACTTCACAACAGGTAACCCATGTGGTGCATCCAATAACTGCATAGAACTGTGATAGCACAACATAGTCATCAGGGGTTTGATACCCTGTGCTGGTAGGTGTGTGACACAAACATGCTTAGGTTCTACTCTCCCACCCCTCCTTGACTTGTCTTTGCATCTGCCTGCCTCTCCCACTCCCTCCCTGGTGGTTGTGTAGACCTACACCTGTTTTGCTTAGGCAGCAGCATGTATATTTTAAGTGATGCTCATGATCAGCTGATGGCCTCTGCATGAAGTGCGGCCCTCCCCTAGCTGATTGCATGTGGAACAGCTGTGGTAACATTCCCATAGCCAATTGCATGGAAACATACTCAAATATCTAGAAACATCATGTTGGTGTTGACCCTTTTCATTGACTGTGAGCAGGAACTAGATCTGTTGTTTGGCAAACAGTATCTCAGATGGATTGGGGGGATTTACCTCTAACAACATGCACTGTGGAAACAGGGCAACACACAGGAGGGGGATGTACCTGACCTGACTACAGTCTGTAAATGCTGCTATACTTCATTTGGATTAATGCTGGTTTAACAGTGTGTGTGTGGATATGGCTGTCCTACATGTCTCAATACCTGCCATGTCAGTTCTATATTTATGAGTAATCCCCATCTGCAGGGTCATCAGCAGACTTGTGCCTTTGGTTTCATGTGTTACCCATGGAGCATCTATCTGTGGACTGCAGAAGGAAGTGTGAGGATTGCAGTCTGTTGATGGTGAAAACCGTGACAGTTACTGACTACATATCCCTCAAAGGACATATGTTGCAACAAACCCTGTCACAACAGTAAATGTATGAGGTTATCACAGCAACATGTCAATATTGGCCCAGTGTATGTGCTTCCAACCAAAACTCTGTCAACCTTTGTACATATGTCGTGCATAAAGAGGTGCATATGTGCTGTACACCATAATTAGTGTCATCATATCTGATAATAAGCTGGGGAGATATCAGACTGCTACACATGTTATGCACAGTAGGGGTTATATTTGATGAAATAACCTGGACATACTGTGGTTGTTTGTACAGTACTGAGGTGTGTGTACTTATGGTGAATGTCGACAGTGTGTGTATTGTTAATATGTACTTTGGACCAGCAGTATAGATAGTTCCTTTTAATACACACACGAGAAGACACAAATCCAACCACAGAACAAGCACAGGATAATAATGTTGTAATAGTATTTCCTTTTACGTTTTCATCAAACGAACTTCATCAGATAAAATGATCCCTCCAAAATTACATATCTCTGCATGTGTATGTGATGTCACATGCATATCTATATGTATGTAATTATATATATAGGTATATCTGTATCTGCAGATATGTGTCTGTGTATATGTATCCTGGGGATATTGATAGCTTCCACATTTTACAATTCCTATGGGAGCCAGACTGTACTGCATGATATGTTACCAATACCATCCTGACATCATACAGGTGGGATGTAGTACTGTTAACATCTTGTGCCCATGTCATGTCAGGTCCTGGTTATGGGATCTGCAACACTTAGTAGTGTATTGCAGGACAGATGTGTTTGGCTGTGGTGGGGGTATGCCTATTCGTACAAGATGTATATTGTTTGGGGCCTCTCAACCCCATTAACGGTGCATGTGAACATATTTGTTTTTGTTAATCTACAATTGCTATCTACAGATGTATGGCCACATATACCTATACTTATATAGATACATATATAGATACATATATATATATATATATATATATATATATATATATATATATATATATCAGCTTACATATGTATGAGTATGTCCATATATACCTACATAGCTATATATCTGCATGCATATATGTACCTTGCTGTGTATATGTAGACATATAGGTGCATATATGTGTGTCAATATATGCATTTAAATGAGTATATATATATATATATATATATATATATATATATATATATATATATATATATATATATATATATATATATATATGTATATATATATGTAAATATTGCTAAATATATATATATATATATATATATATATATATATATATATATATATATGTATATATATATATAGATATGTTGTATCTGTTTAGATATTAATATATTTACACATACACAAACACACACACACACACACACACACACACACACACACACACATACATCTAGATGTTGGTATACTTTCTCTGTACTGGGCTGGATGATATGTCTCTGAAAACATCAGCTTTATGTATATCTGTCATGGTTTAGTGATAAATCACATTGTATATGGTGTGCAGGGTCTGAGGTTCAAGACTTGCAGCGGCTGTTTAGTATTGTTGCTGGGCAGATCTATATATAGATATGTATATACATATATATATATATATATATATATATATATATATATATATATATATATATATATATATATAAAATAGAGAACAAATATGAACAGAGGCACCATTAATGAGGGTGAGGGGGCTCAAGCAATATAAGTCTTAAATGTATTGATACCCCCCACCAAGAAAAACAGGTCTGCCCTGCAATACAATACCAACTGTTGCAAATGCCATAACCAGTACCTGACACTATATGGTCACAAGATGTTAACAGTAAGCCATCCCACATGTATTATGTCAGTCTGGTATTGATAACATATCATGCAGTACAGTCTGGCTACTGTAGTGAATGTACAATGTGTAAGTAATAAACAGTCCTAAGATACATATATACACACACACATGTATGCAGATACTTATATATGCATATGTACACACACACACACACACACACACACACACACACACACACACACACACACATATATATATATATATATATATATATATATATAGAGAGAGAGAGAGAGAGATACATTTATATAGAGATATATATGCAACTACACATACACACACAGGGGTATGTATAGAAAGATACATAGTCAGAGGGTGCACACCATATTGTACAGTCAATATCCCTACAGTTGCAACCTCATCCGATGGACAGTGTAAGAGTCACCCATACCAAAGACAATTGTTGCCTGAAACATACACCCACAGAGAAGTCAAAGGATGTAACACAACACACAGGTTTGTATACATAAAAAAATGTTTATTTGTGTACTATTATAATTGTATATGCCATGTCATATAGCTGATTTGAAATACATGTAAACAGAGTAATGCAACTCTCAAACAGATCATGTATTACAGTAATCCGAACACATCACATCTGTTGGTGTCCATGCCAAGGCCTTCAAGTAGTTCAACAGGAAAGACAGAATGGGCCACAGGATAACAAGCAATCAATAGTATGTAATGCAGATGTATAGCCCAGCGGCCTCTAAATACACTCTGCAGACAATCACTAGGGGGAAAAGACCGAGTTTGACACAATGGCCGGTATCTGTTACATGATGCATAAATTAAATCATCACAATCACAGTTATGGCAGTAAGCAGTAGGCCAGCAATGTTTACAAGGTGAAATATATGGTAGTGTACATCCATATACTTTAAGGCAGCTTACTACTGGTATTCATCACATGTTGTAACACCCTAGGATACTTATGGTGCTTACCCCCCATACACTGACTTACAGGGGCATATAACACTGCTACATACACTGACCTCTAGACTGCAGTGGTGCACACATGTGCTGTGCAGATGAAGCACATATGCATATGTTCTGTACACCATTATTTATTGACATCATACCTGATAACAAGCCAGTCAGATAACAGACTGCTGGACATGTTGTGTATAGTAGGGGTTGTTTCTGAGGACATTACATGGACATTCCATGTTTGTGTGTACAGTACTGTGGTCTGTGTATGTAGGGTAGGGTCTGCAACCTTCACTATCCAAAGATACAGTCCTGACCCCTCACACACCAAACTAAATTCATCAGGAGGCACAACAGCTATCTGACTCCTAAAATTGAGACAGCAGAGCATATACGGTTTCATATATAGTTATACTAGATATAAAATAATAAAGTGTATAAGAAAAATACCTAACATATGTCCATAATTGTGTGTGTGTGTTTTTGCTGTAGAGTGTCCATTAATCCTCAGAGGTACAGGGAGCCACTACAGCAGGGTGAAAGAGACACGTGGCTCCACAGCCACATGTTGCTGACTCCTGAGTTTGGATGATTGATGACAGTATGTGTATTGCACTTATGAACCTTGGGCTCTGTACAGACTGTGGTAGATGCCATTGCTATCAGTCCTGTTCTATCTGATGTTACATGCTGCTTCAGTGTATGGTACCCTTCTGGCTCACATGTCTGTATGGCCAGATACAAATGTGTCCCATACCACAGACAGCCATCGGATCACACTGTGCCATGACCAGTGTATGTAGGGTTAGTGCTTCTGAGTGGCACATATGAGGATGGTGTTTATCAGACAGTCATTACAGTGTCATATTAAGCTTGTGTATCATATGTGGCTGTGGCTGCATTGACACTGGATGTGGGTATGCATTTTCTCACAAGTGTCTGCTATGCTGTGGTGTGACCTGCATGTCGAGCCCACTATAATCACAGGTAAATGTGTATTCCCCCATACAATATGTAGTCCAGTGTTGTGGCAGTCTACCTGTAGTTTGCCCAGTGCTTTGTGACATGCCTAGCAGCCTACTGTAATTACCTAGTGTGCTATGTCCATTTATTTGCAAGACATACTGCTGCCAGGCTAGCATAACTGCTGTGTATCTTTGACAAAGCAGTGGTATGCTATACAGATGTATGTCACTATCTACTGGGTAGTATGTGGCCATGTGAACTCAGTACCATCAATTATTATGTGTCTGGACAGACTGGCGTGTGTGCATGCATACACAGTGAGGGCATATGTACCCCAGTATTGTTGTGATATACCCATGTACATGACTAGTAACATCCACATTGGGAGGCATGGTCCACATGTCACGCATGAAAGGGATATGTGTACATTTCTGGACTGACCACAGGGTGCCAGACTGTCCATATATATTGGTCATATCCCTGCTGTAGTCCACAGGATCATTACTGTGCTAGCAGTGGTACTGTACTATGATGCCCTTAGGATGTCTCTCCATAGGCAATGATGCACATGTCTACAGCAGATGTGACCTACCACACCCAACATGTCTGTTAAGATATCCCTATGGCAGTAGCAACAGTCTGCATATATACCTGCAATACATCCATGACATCCCCTTGCACTACGGGGTTGGGATTGTTGGTGCTAAGGTAGGACTCCACTCCATGTTCCAGACATATGGTAAACATATATGTATACACATATATCCACATATCTATATAGATATATACACATATACATATACATATATGGATCTATACATACCCACATACATATATGGAAATATATATGTATATATATATATATATATATATATATATATATATATATATATATATATAAATATGTGTGTGCATACATACATACGTATAAACACTCACACATATACAAATACACAGCAATGACTTCAACAAGTGGCTAAGTATCTGATGTCATTCAAAGGAGATCCAGTATCTGTCTACCTGGGATGACATGATTTACAAACTATGATGCTTTGCCAGAGTTGGTCTGCACCTGTTGCCCCTGGGATTCAGATTACTGGCAACAGCTCTTGGCACCCCCATAGTGCCTTATCTTAGCAAGGTTCAAAGGACAAAACCACCACTGTAACAGATACAAGCTTGCAAAGCTGAAGGTAATATGACTCAATACTAGAAGTCTAAACCTAAAAAGGCAATCTATTGAGGCACACCTACAAATGTAGAACATCGATATCTGTGCAGTAACTGGGACCTGGTTCAACGCTCCAGAGATCACACCTGTAATACCTGGCTACAACTCTTATCACACATTTTGGGCAACAAACCAAGACCACAACACTACAGGTGGAGGAGTGTCCATATGCACCAAGGTTATTCAAACCTCCAGCCTAGTTCCCAACACAATGCATCTGAGAATCTCCAGATGCAAGTAACACTAGGTAAGACTGCAATCCAAATTGTAGCTTGCTACAGATCCCCCACAATGCCCCAAGATTCTCACTACACCTTTATAAACATACTGGACATGATTAAGATACAATCAAACACCATAATACTGGGTGATTTCAACTACCCTTCCATTAACTGGGAAAACTACTTGGGTACCAACACCTTTTACCAACAGTTCCTCGAATTCATACATTCCAACCCCCTGGATCAACTAATCCATTGTCCAACCAGGGTCTCCAATATCCTAGATCTGGTCATTACCAACATGGGAGAAAGATGCTCTACACCAGTGGTCACCCCCTCATTAGTCAGGTCTGACCATAAGGTAATCACCGTTGGCATCCAAATCCCACCCCTACCCGCAAGTAAGGAAACCTCCATAAAAACCCTCTCCAAAGCCAACACCATGCTACTCAAGTCAGAAGTGACAAACATTATGACACCAATGGAGATGGGAGCTGAAAGTGCAACTGGTGAATCCTACACTAAGGCACTGTATAACCATATCCACTCATGCATGAATTGTGCCATCCCAAATAGAACCAGGACACTGTCCTCCAAAAAAGGAAGCCAATCTTGTGCTCCACTGCCAAAAACAAACTATACAACAGAAGGATGAAACTGTTGCTGAAAAAAGGATGATCCCAAAATGCAAACTGCTCCCTTACCACCATCAGTAAGAAGCTGATATTCCTCAAAATCCACCAAAGCTTGTTACATAAATATAATTGCCATAATTTCCAAAGACAACCACAAGGCATTCTATAGTTATGTCCAGGATCTAAACGGCAATGCTCAGAACTGCTCTGAGCTACAACAGAATGGCATTAAATATACTGATTCCAAAGTTTGCCAATATCCAGGCCAATCTCAGTACCAAAAGATTGCCAAATTCCAGTAATCATGGTCACACAGGTGGAAACTGCACTATCCACTACAAGGAATACAGCATCCATGGGACCAGATGACATCCCAGGCTGTTTACTACATGAACTGCAAAATAAACCTGCATCTCACCTAAGTGCCATGTTTAATCACAGACTCACCGCTGGCTTCAATCTCACTGAGTGGTGCACAGCTACAGTTATCACACTCCACAAGGGGGAATCCACCTTGGATCCTGATGAGCCTGATCTGCAAGGGCTTGGAATGCATTATCATGCAACTTATAAACAAAGACATTGGCAACAAGCAAACACTGGACCCCTCCCAGATTGAGCTCGGAAAGGGCAAATCTTGTCTCCTGAACCTGAATGACTAGTTTGAATCAGTCTCTAGAGGTGTGGAAGAGGCTAAGGCAGTCCACACAGCCTATCTGGACTTTGCCATGGCCTTCAACAGCATCCCCCACTCTGGAGACATAGTTAAACTTACAAAGCTGGCCATAAACACCTGGGTCACTCGATGGGATGCCAACTGACTTACTGGCTAAACTCAGACTGTAAAAGTAGCCAAGTCCAATCCCAGCTCCAGACAAGTGACAAGTGGAGTACCTCAGGGTTCAATCCTGGGACAGCTCTTGTTTGGCATCTACTTCCCTGAAGTACCAATACTACGGAACTCTGGCTAACAAAGTTCACAGATGACTGCAAGCTGGGAGCCATTATTGCATGCCCAAATAATGTGGATATTCTACAACATGGCTTTACAGAAACAGATGCTTGGTGCCAAATCCATGGGCTCAAGCTTAATGCCACATAATGTATAGTTATCCCCTTTGGAAATACCATGTACCCATGAATTACCACATAGGTGGCAGTACACTAAACACTGAAAGTGTGCTGACAGACATAGGGACACAGGTGGACAGTGGCCCCACCTTTATTAACCACATTGCCACAACAGTAAGGAAATCCTTCTATGTTGCACACCTCATCACTGAGGGTTTTATGTCCAGAAAAAAGGAGGTAATTGTCCCACTGTACTCATCCATCATTACACCCAGTATAGAGAACAATGTCCCATTTGGAATGTACCTCACAAGACAATTGTGACAGCTGGGAAGGCAGTGGAAATACCTCACTATAAGGATCACAGGCCTAAAGCAGATGGCCTATGCTGACCATCTAGAAAACCTCCAGCTATACTCTGTGGCATATCACCTACACAGTGGCTATATCTGTGTAACATACAAGGCTATGTCAAACCCTAAGAAAAGACATCTGTAGTAAGTGTATGTACTGCCATGTACAGTACATGCATCTATGTGCTGTCATTATAGTAGCAAAGGGTTTTGAGTGTCATGTCTGGGACACACAAGTATATGAGACCTGCACAGCACTGTTATCCATGTGAATATGTTACATGCAGGGGTAGCAACCCAGGGTACGTGCTGTCACACTGGCATGTAATGTAACATGGTGTTACTACTGTTGACAGTGCTGTCCCAGGCAAGGGTAGACTGCTAACATTACTACTGACAACAAGCATACGTGTGGGCATAGCTGCAGTCTTAGGCCTCTCTGTCATGTTCCTGGTGCATGGGCTGTGTCACCGTATATATCCCCTACTGGATAATAATCAGACATGTGGAATGTAACTGTAGAGTACCGTCTGTACAGCACATGTTAGTGAGGGCTTACAACATGTAGTAATGGCATAGATATTGTTGTCAAACATCCATCTGTTGACAGATTCATCCTACTGCATAGCTACTTGCCAAACTGGTGTCTGTCAGTCCCTCTACAGATGTGCAGATGACAGGTATCCAGCTGGGATACATACAGACAACCTATGCTTGAATGACACTGGCATGTCTGGCCAGCTGTGTACTACCTGTCACATATAGGAGACAACATCCTGTATGGGCCACATGCCATGGGTACCTACACTACACTACCACGGTCAACTGAACATGCTTCGGTACAGGTCTCCATCATATACACTAATCATGTGTTGTAATACATGTTGCATACCTCAGTGGCCATGTGCAGAAGGCACCCAGAGGATTGGCTGATGCATGTCAATCTCACCCTGACAGTCACTAACATGGTATCTGTTGATAGATTGCCTACTGGCACATGGCAGGTGGCATGATACCAATGTACACACACCCCCTACACATCCAATCCCTCCATGGACAATAGCCAGGTACACAGCTATGACCACCTGCAGCAATGCACCACAGCACTGACACTTGTATGTGTGCATTACTGATGATAGCAGTGTTTGTGTGTTAGTACACCTGTAGTTGGGAATTCCATGATGGCCTTCACAACCACCTCAACTCCCATTGCCATAGTCAGATGTGGCCACTGCTGTATTGGACATGACATGTACCCTGTTACACTCCTCTCCCTAATAGCTACATGTGACTTGCAGTACCAGCACAACAGTGTTGTACAAATGGGTCGATAAGCATGGGAAACCCATTGAGGTCTGCCAAGTGTGTGTATGTGTGCATGTCTGCATATCTGTAGGGTACACCATTCCGAGGCCACATACTCCTATTACACTACACATTGCCACACAGTAATACAGATAGTGTTGTCACTGCCCATAGGTGAGGCATCGCAATGCAATACCCTGCTATACCTGTGGCATGTGCATTAGATGCATATCCCTGTAGTACCACTGTTGTGATATACAATGGGTTGTATTGCCGTCGTGGGCAATGTGTGATAGTGGAAATGTCAGAGTGTCATAATGGGCTCCAGTGTGTACAATATCCATTGGGGGGATGTGGTTGCTGTGTACACTGTCACTACACCATGGTACACCTGGTATATGTGCCATGTACCACTTTCTGGTGACCACTGTTACCATCAACCATACAGGTAACTGATACCACAATACAGCCCAGTTATGCATGTGCTGTGTGCTGTCCCTTCTTCCATGACGTCAGGTTGTCAGAGGTATAAAACATGCAGCCAACACCATTACATCAGTTTTTCTTGCCCGAGATGTCAGGTGCCCGCCAAATGGGCATCAAAATAAAATTAAAAACACAAAAATATACCTCCAACCAAAAGCAAATACACCAAAAAGGCTTTAAAGCATAGTAAAAGAAAGTAGAGGTATAGTAAGAGAAAAACAGGGGGCTGGAGGGAGGGTAACCAGGACTGCAACAGTGAATACACTCGAACATCTACATTTATGGTAAGTGTACACAACTGTACTGTGTTCTTTGTGTTTCAATGTTGCAGTCATTACATTTGGGTAGATTCCCAAAGCTATGGTTGAGAGGATGGATTTATACAGCA
This sequence comes from Protopterus annectens, assembly GCF_019279795.1. Classification (NCBI taxonomy): domain Eukaryota; kingdom Metazoa; phylum Chordata; order Ceratodontiformes; family Protopteridae; genus Protopterus; species Protopterus annectens. Next base: position 739,946,829 of record NC_056745.1, on the reverse strand, counting down.
TTAGGACCAGCTATAAGGCCCTGCAAAACAGCAGTGGCAAAGCCATCTCTAGATTTAGAGAAAATTGGTAAGTGATAATGCTTGGTGAAAGTCTGAACTGAACTCCAAGTAGCAGCTTGTAGAATATCCCTGGTAGGAACACCTCTGAGAAAGGCTGCAGAAGTATATGCAGCCCTGGTGGAATGAGATCTAATCCCCTGGAGGATATGTTTTCCATGGTGCTTATAGCAGAAATGAATGCAATGGCTTATCCATTTAGAAATGGCTTGTTTTGAAATAGCCTTCCTCTCTGCCCCTGCAGCAAATGCTACCGGCAGCTGTTCAGATTTATTTCGAGATTTAGTCCTGTCCAAGTAGAATCTAAGTTGTCTGTGCACATCCAATGAATGCAGAATCCGCACCCCCTTGTTCTGTGGATTGGGAAAGGAAGTTGGCAAATGAATGAACTGATTAAGAGCCACACTGGATACCACCTTGGGCATGAAGGATGGATTGGTCCTGAGTGACACTCTGTCCGCATGAAAGATGATGAAAGGCTCCACTGCCATAAGGGCCTGTAATTCAGATATCCTTCTAGCTGAAGTGATTGCTAAAAGGAAGGCTGTTTTCCAAGAAAAAAATTTTAAGTCTGCAGTAGCAGCTGGCTCAAAAGCAGGTAGAGTGAGTTTCTCCAATACAAAGTTAAGGTCCCAGGCAGGGGTTGGAGCTCTCCTGGGTGGTCTCAAGTTTTTGGCCCCACTGAGGTACTGCTTGAGCAGAGGATGATAGAAGAGGGGGGGTTCTGTGTTGTAAGGAGCTGAAATGGCTGAGGCATGGATTTTAATGGAGGAAAAATACAGGCCCTTGTGAAGCATCTCAGTTAAGTATTGCAAAATCTGAGGTAAATTGGGTGCTGCTGTACTCATCCCTTGAGATTGATTCTAGGCACATAATCTTTTCCATTTGTCAGCATAAGATTTTCTAGTACTAGGTCTTCTCACCTCCAAGATGGCATCCATCACAGGTTTGCTGAGGGATGCTAAGGGTGAATTTAAGTGATTAGCCAAGCTGCAAGTTTCAATGCTGGGAGCTGAGGGTGCAGAATTTGGTTCTCCTGCTGAGACAGTAAGGAAGGTGTCTGAGGCAGGTGCCATGGAGAAATTTGTGACACACTGCGCAGGAGTGTGTACCCGTGTTGGAGTGGCCAGTCTGGAGCAATCAAAATCATTTTTGGTTTGTCCTGTTTGACTTTTAGCAGAACTTTGGAGAGCAGAGGCAGAGGGGGAAAGGTGTAGACTGATAGGTTTTTCCAACTGAAGGACAGAGAATCCACTTTCCAGGCTTTTTGGTGAGGAGTTCTTGTGCAAAATTTGTCCAACTGGTAGTTCTGGGGGGAGGCAAATAGATCTATGTCTGGGCTCCCCCATTTGCTTGTCAACATGCTGAAAATCCATGGTTCCAGTTTCCATTCATGTGGGTCCATGAGATTTTTGCTTAGTTTGTCTGCCAGAATATTCAGCTTTCCTGGTAGGAATTGAGCTTGTAATTGCACTTGGTAGCTCAAGGCAGTATTCCACAATGCCATGGCTAGTCTGCAGAGGGGGTAGGAATGTGTACCCCCCCTGCTTGTTTATGTACCACATAACCGTGGTGTTGTCCGTCTTTACCATTAGTTGTCCTGGATGAATGTAGTCCTTGAAGGCTGTCAGAGCACTCTGTACAGCTAACATTTCTTTTTGATTGATATGTAGGTGCATTTGATTTGGCTCCATTTGCCCTGAATGCACTTCCTTGCCAGATGAGCCCCCTATGCATAGTCTGATGCATCTGTAGTTAGGGTTTGGGTGGCAGGGGGTAGAGTGAATGGCAGTTCCTTGTTTTGGTGGAAGGCCTCTGCCATCCATAGGAACTCTAGGTGTAGGCAAGGTATGATAGGAATCATTGTTTCCAGGCTGTGACAATGCTGACTCCATAAACTTTTTAAGTACCACTGAAGTTTCCTCATATGCAGTCTTGCATATGGAATTAGAAGAATGCAGGAGGCCATGAACCCCAAGGCTTGCTGTATTTGTCTTGCAGATAGCAGGGTTTTTGTGGCCACCTGTTTGAAGTAAGTTACCAAATGAATTTGCTTTTCTGGCATGAGGAAAGCCATCTGGGCAGTTGTATTCAAGCTTGCACCCAGGAATTTAATCTGTTGAAAGGGTACCAGTTATGATTTCTTTTCATTTATGGTGTACCCTAGACAAGTTAGAACCCTTTTTACAAATGCCAGATGTTTTATAAGTATGGCCTGGTTTTCTGCCTGAATTAGACAATTGTCCAGGTGTGGATATATCTGAATATTTCTTTGCCTGAAAAATACAATTACTGGAGCCAGATAATTTGTGAATACCCTGGGCACAGTAGACAAGCCAAAGGGCAGTGCAGAGAACTGATAATGCAAGTAGCCTGCTTTGAAGTGTAGGTAACTTCTACAAGATTCCCTGATTGGGATATGCGGGTAAGCTTCTTTTAAATCTAGAGTTGCCAACCAACCATCCTTGCATAGCATAGGAAGTAACTGGTGAAGAGTCAGCATCTTGAATTTTGGAATGTCCAGAAAGGTGTTTAGAGTAGACAGGTCCAGAACTGGACGCCATGATTTGTCTTTTCTGGGTACCAGGAAAAGTCTGGGATAGAAACCTTGTCCCTTTTCCTCTTCTGGTACCAGTTGAATAGCCCCCATGTTTAAGAGGGAAAGTACTTGTTTCTGAGCCTCTGCCCACTGATTTGGGGGCAGGTCTGGCCACCCATTTGGAGTTGGCAATGTGTGGAAATGAAATCTGTATCCCTGGGACACTATACTTAAAACCCATTTGTCCTGGGTTATGAGTTGCCAGTTTTTTGCATGAAGAGCGATCTTTCCCCCAAAGGGGTGGCTGAAAGGTAAGTGCTTGGTAATTTTAAAGGAAAGTCATTCAGACTGTTTACCATAGGGGAGTGTCTTGTTATTTCCAGATTTGGAAGTGGAAGCACCCCATTGCTTAGTTCTGAGAGTTCCTTGGGACTGAAACCTGGTGCTTTTGGTGTGGCTGGGTTTGGCTTGAGTGGATCTGGAAGGAACTGGAAAGAACCAGTTCTTAGTAGGCCAATGCCTACTAAATCTTGGAGGTTGCACTTGTAAGACATCTTTCACAGTTTGCATAGATTTAGCTTTATTTTCCATCTTTTTTAGAACTTCTTCAGCCTTATTGCCAAACAGGCAGTCCTGATTTAAAGGAGCATCCAACAATTTTGCTTTAACATGATCAGGCAGAGATTGCTCCTTAAGCCAAGCATGCCTTCTAAGCACAGACCCAGTAACAGCAGCCCTGCAAGAGGCCTCTAAAAAATCAAAACCACATTTCAAAGTATATTTTCCAACTTGTTCAGCTGAATGCAATAAATCCTGTAAATTTTTATTTTCCACACAGTCAGAAGTCAACATCATTTTCTGTTTAAGCAGTCCCATGATATGCTGTTGATATTTTAGCATATGAAATTGACAGTTTAAAGCCCTGATTGCCAAGGTTGCAGAAGTATAAACCTTTTTACCCCATCTATCCAGTGCCCTGGAGTCTCTATCAGAAGGGGTAGGATTTTTAGCAGTAGAAGCCTTAATGCCCTTGGGCCTTTGAGAAATGGTTTCTGGGTCCGCAACAGGATTTTTGAAAAGGAACTTGTGGGACTCAGGAACCCTGTAGTATCTGTCAGGTTTACTAGGAGCCAGAGGCAGGGAATCATGGGCCATACTGGATTCCGAAAACACATCATCAACAATGTCTAGTACAGGAGGTATAGCCAAAGGCCTATGCTGAGGAAGGAGAAGGAAATGCCTAAGCCTATTTTTGGATTCAGAAAATTCCTGACTTTCCCAGTGGAAATGCTCCCTTAAGGTATGTAAAGTTTCCCCAAAAGCAAAGTCCTCAAGGGGGAAGCAGAGGGAATGGAATCCTCTGCATCAAAATCCTCATAAGTAGGCATGGACAAATCCAGGTCATTAGAAGAGTTAGAGGAAACAGAGCCCTGATCAGAAGATTCATAGTCAAGCTCAGCCCTAGGCCTCTTAGAAGGGGGTGCTGACTACCCCTCATTAGAGTAATTAGATCTTCAGCCATTTTGATAATTTTTTTTTAGGCATAGAGACCTGAACATGTGGCCTGGGAGTCGGTTTTTTAGACATAGATCGAGATTTAGGCCTTAGTATTGAAGGTGGAGTTGGTTTAATATGCAAGTCTGTAGACCTGAATACACCCTCAGAAGCCAGTGCCTGCACAGTGGCTCCGAACCCATCCAAGGTAGAGACATCCGCGGGTTCCATAGGTGAAGCATCTTGCGGCATACCGGACTCTGAATAGGTCTCAGTAGAGGCCTAGGAATCAGAAGCAGCAGGTATCAGGGGCTGCAAACGCGCCTCACTGAGTACTGGCAAACTGGCGACTGGCTTAGGAAAAGCATTGTCGGCAGTTTTGGACCTCGCCGGCCTGTCTCTGTCTTTTTCTTTGCGTTTTTTCAGAATTCTGGTAGTCGGATGGCTAACCAATGTCATTTCTGGATAATTAAACCAAGAACCAAAATATTCAGAGGCAAAAATGTACCGATGACAGATAGTGCGCTGATTATATAAAGCACAAAACCGACAGCAAGGTGCGTCATGGTCAGGGCCTAGGCAAGGAATACACTACAAATGAAAATCTTTGTGAGGTATTTGCTTTCCACAAGTAATGCAATTATTAACTTTTACTGACATCGGTAAGGAGCAAAAAAAGTTTACCCAACGGGATACTTAGCTTTAAGTTGAAGACTTCAGTTCTGAAACTCGAAAACGAAAATTTCAGGAGTCGGCCGACTGGCACTTGCGAACTGCTTCTGCTTCAGACACCGCACGGCAAGAAAGCCTGATGTAATGGCATCGGCTGCATGTTTTATACCCCCTGACGACCTGATGTCATGGAAGATGGGACAGCAATCCACGCAGAACCCAAGACTTTGTTAATCAGACCGACTGAGGGCAACCTGCCAGCAGATTACACAAATGTAATGACTGCAACAGTGAAACACGAAGAACATCCGCCAACTCTGCTATGGCCACTTGTGATGGAGTGTGTATGGGCACTGTAACTGTGTGCAGGCTTGGGGTGGCTAGGAGGGTGATGACAAATGATGGCGCAGTATTGGCCTCTGACAACTCCACCTGTGCCTCAACAGTACCATCATCATTGGTGTCTGTATGAACACCAACCTCAGATTGTATGCAGGAGGGAACCTGACCCACCTTGCCACCTGTGGGGGAAACAAAAACACACTTTAAGACCTATACAGCATTGCATAACAGTACACACATTTACACACACACACACACACACACACACACACACACACACACACACACACACACACACACACATACACCCACACACACTGACAGTCCACCTTACTGCCTCCCTGTCCCTGGGTTTACAGACAGTCCCACTTTCAGTTACATATGTTCCCCATCCTGCATGGCACTTGCTAACATACGCTCATTAATACTACCCATTAATATATCATTTCTCTCCATGCCTACACGTGTGATCACAACACATGACCTGTTACTCCATCACCTCCCTGACTTGAGTGGAGTAGGTTGTACATGGCCTCACTGCTGTCATCCATTGTTAACCCTGTGTATGTCCAGTCATGGTGTACATGGCCCCTATATGGTTGGAGCTGCTACATTCACTGCATATTTCACACACCGGAGTCTCATATTACAGTCTTGCTCAGTCCATGCCACATCTGCTGCACAATCAATCTATCATGTGAACAACAGTAATATCTGGATACACTCACTGGTGTGCTCTGGTAATTCCCTATTACATTAGTAGTGCTGCATACGTGGGTAGCCGGTTATCCATCTGCTGATGGCAATATGATGTGTATACCTGGTGTGTACTTTCCCCTTCCAATGCATGTTTCATACTACAGACCTTGTTATGCTATCAGTTGTCCAGTGTTCACATATCAGATAAGTTGTCCTGGTGTCTCATGTGTCACTCCATGTCCATGTACGGCACAATCCCAAGGAGAAGTACTGCCATGTGATCAACCCCACAATCACCTGTGCATACATGGGCACCAACACAAACAGACACACATGTACACACACATCTGACATTCATCGACTACACTCCACTACACCAGATTGCACTTACAGACACAATCAACACACACACACATACACACACACACCTACATGTGAGGTTGCACAACTTTTGTACACACATTCCTCCCATTACCCTTCTGTCAGCATGTTTACATATGGTACTCAACAGCATGCAGTGCAACTATAGTGACTTTATGCTAGCACCAGTATATATGTGTGTGATGCATGGGCTGTGTTGGTAGGTGATGGCCCTTCCCCTTGATAACACTGCACCCATGTACAAAGTGTTACTGTGGACCTCTTCTACACCCTGCCTTGTACTGTGCACCATACCTCACAGGTGTGCAAACAATTGCTGCATGTGTAGTACTGTGTCAGTTATGTCAGCTCCAATGCTCACACCCCCTATGTGTTAGAGAGACTCATACTTGGGATGATATGTGAACAGATGTCATTTGTGAATGCCTGATGTCTGGTTTACAGATCACATCAGCGGTGCATGTATGAGCAATACAAGACTATTACATTGACAACCGCCAGACCTTACCATGGCTATGGGGGTTGCCCTACACATGTCCCACAACTCTGCATGGTTGCAAGGTCTACTCATGTGCACATCCCTTGGAGTTCACACACTGCTGTCACTATTGCTGTGGAGTCAGGGTTACATCTGCCACAGTTACTTAACCTGATTGTATGCAGATGCAGCCATTCTTAGCATAAGTAGGATCCCTGCTGCAGTGCACTGCTGTGTCATGATGTCACACCCTCCCCACCTCCAGGCTTTTTGCAGATGCTTGACAACTATGGCCTACACATGTGTCAGTTTGCAGTGTCCCAAGAATGGGACACTATAGGCAACAGCCTACTACCAGCTAATTATGTGGGCCACGGTACTATGTTATGACATAGTGTCGATCTGTAATGGTTGCTATCATAATACAGGTATATTTACAGTTGTAGTACCATATGAGTCTTTTGTTTCACACATGTCCCTATGTAGGCCATGTGTCCCACCATTCTTCTCATCCCTGTGGACACATTTCACAATGACAGGATGTTAGTTATCTTGCATGTGCCTGATGTACCCTTCCGATACCCCATCATGGTCTCCACTGTGATGCAGTGCATTTCACAGCAAAAAACGTGAATGTGTACAGCATGCAGTATGGGTAGGTGTGTTAGATGTGTGCGTGGAATATCCCATAGCTATTACATGCCCAGTGTATTGTAAAGCATGAACATGAATCATACTTACCGGCTACAGGCTGCTGCCTTGGTGGTATCCTGAAGGGACCTACATAAGAATGTGAGACAGTTGATGTCAGTGGCCACAGCTGCGGCATTCATAAAGGGTGAGTGCAGCATTACTGTACATCAACAGTGGTGCACAACTGTCTATTACTACTACACAGCAACAGACTATGTATATGACATCTCAGATATGCATGATCTACCTGTACAGATGCAGATACATACACAAGAGTGGTCTAATGATGTGCCCTGGGGCCTTACCTGCATGCTCCTTAATTGGTGTGTTGGTGGCACCCACCTCCAAAATGCTCCCTGCCAGTTGTTGGTTCTGCAGGCGAGCAGGTGTCACAAGGCTGCTGAGAAGCTCCTCCACATGAGTCAGATGTGGATGGATGACACGCCCCCCTGTTGTGAGGTGCCCCCCCCATATGACGGCTGCACGCCGACGTACATGGCGAAGCAGGTCAGTGCAATGATGCCAGACCTACTCATAACTGTGGTTCTGCAGACCAACATCATTGACCCTGTGGACTAGATCATTCCACAGGGCAATCCACTCCTACTGATCATGGGCTGTCCTGCCCAAATGTAGTGGTTAGTGCTGTATCAGGTGTGCCATGATTACCTCTGTTTCTGCAGCAATGAATGCTGGTAGTCTTGCATGAACCATCTTTCCTGGAAGACAGGTCTGAGCAACTCATACAGCAGGGTTACCATAGTTCTTAATACACATCTCTGTCCCTTCCCACCATATCAGCTACAACAAACTGTTCACACAATGCAATTGGTATGTCAACAGCTTACCTACCATTGGGACATATGTTGTATTGTACCACGCTTTGTGCTATGTGTTTGTAGCATGCTTTGTGCTATGTGTTTGTAGCCATGTTCTCTGTGGGGACACTATCTTTGCTGGCCTGTTACAGACTATTTCACCTGCATGCCATTGTCAGTGCCACTATGGTTCCAAATGTGCATGTGGTATGCATGCTATGTCATTGCTGCACATCTGCCATTCTGTGTTATTGGGGATATCTATGCACGGTGTTAGACATGTTCCAGGATTGTGTGGACTATTACAGCTGCAAACAACCATACGCTCCACAAGGACGGCATCCAGGGTCAAGCCAACAATGTAAACCACCAACGACCAGCAAAAAATGATAGTGACCACACAGTAATGAAGAAATAATGATTATTTATTTATACTTCCTTCAAATCCAGACCGGTTTCGGCTATTCAGCCTTTATCAATGAATACAATAAAGTTTTTTTGAATGAAATGAAGCAGCCTGCATTTATACTAGTTTCTGATTACCTGGAAGCAATATTACAGCACCACCCAGTGGCTGGAGTAACAAAGTGCATGTTCCATTCTTGATTAAAGCATATGACCAGTGACATAAAAATGCCAGAGGTGTAGATATTAAGTCATATTTTTAAAGATAAAAATCAAAGCTCTGGAAATAAGCCATTATATGACATACATATTACAAGGTATAAGACCAATACCATAGTCACTATTTGTGAATGCATATCATAGTATAAAAAAGCAGAAATATATACCACTAGTATATATATATTTTTTGAAGGGTGATAACCACAAGTTCAAAAGAACTGAATAATAATGAACCAAGTACTGATCATATAATATATTACAAAATAAGGCAAAAAAAGTATAGTGGCCTCATTCTCCGCTATATTATAGATTATAATAAATTGAAATAATATGCTTGTAGATAATACAAGTTCAACATTGTAATTGTACAATACTCAATGTTTAACGCCAACATGCCAGATACGAATACCAAACCATACATATACATATTCGTATCCTGAACAATTTTTTATCATGCTTTATAGTGTATAATATGAGCGTTGGTAGGCCTAACCACCATTGAATAGTTCATACTAATTCTTGATCTATATGAATGTTTGTTGTTGTAACCATGATTATGAAATCCTCCAGTGTTCAGTGAACCTCACAGATGGTCATTCAGACCTGGGGGGAATAAACATCTAAGGTTGGTTATCCAATATTGTTCCTTGTGGTTTAAAATGGTGTGCCAACCCTGTTGGTTGTTCCTATCTCCCTGAATTTTGTCATTGATCATGAACATAAACTGGGCATTGGGATGTTGTATTGTGTGTCTGTATAAAGCATTTGTTTCTTGTTTGTTCCTCATGTCACTACGATGTTCTGTCATCCTTATTCTAAGAGACCTAGAGGTTTGACCAACATAAAAAGCTTTACATTGGCAGGTAGCTAAATAAATAACCCATGTACTGCTCCAATTACCAAACACCCTGGTTTTAAATACCCGATTGGTGTTGGCACTGGTGAATTCTTTTAGTGTACTAACTTGTAAACAGGAGCAGCAGTGACCACATGGAAAAGTACCAATTAGTTTATCACCACTGATAGTGGTCTGATGATATCGCACCTCCCCCTTCTCTGTTTTTGTAATGTGAAAATAGCCCTCCCAAATTCTTGCCTCTTCTGTATGACATTAGACATTGAGGGCCTAGTATTGACCTTAAAGTGTCATTAGCCAAAAGAATTTTCCAGTTGCAATTAAGTATATCCCTGACAATAGGTTGGTTCCTGCCATATGTGGTGACAAATCTCAAGATAGAATCCTGATGAGCATGCTCTGATTTTTTGTATTGTAACAATGTTCTCCTGTCTATGGTTTTGCTCCATGAAGTAGCTTGATATATATCTATGTCTCTATATCCTCTGTCCTGAAATCTATGGTATAAATCAAGTCTGGCATGTTCAAATTCATCATGAGATGAACAAATGCGTCTGATACGCATAAATTGAGACTTAGGGATGTTGCGGATGGTGTGGTTCTGGTGCATACTGGAGGCATGTAACAAGGTGTTGTATTGAGGGTATTTTCTAAATGTTTTGGTACTTAAGAGTATCATCTGCGTTATGGTAAACAGTAACATCTAAAAAATCTATGGTACTCCTGTTACATGTAACCGTAAACTCAATACCCCAAATGTTACCATTCAGGTACTCTATAAATTCCTTTAGATATGCTTCATCCGTCTTCCACAGCAATCTGGAAGCAATATTACAGCACCACCCAATGGCTGGAGTAACAAAGTGCATGTTCCATTCTTGATTAAAGCATATGACCAGTGACATAAAAATGCCAGAGGTGTAGATATTAAGTCATATTTTTAAAGATAAAAATCAAAGCTCTGGAAATAAGCCATTATATGACATACATATTACAAGGTAATAGACCAATACCATAGTTACTATTTGTGAATGCATATCATAGTATAAAAAAGCAGAAAATATATACCACTAGTCTTTTATTTCCATGGAGAATGCTTTTGGCAGCTACAAGGGACAGCAATGGGAGCTTCCTTTGCACCCATTTATGCTGACTTATTCATGGCCTATTTTGAAGAATGTATGATATATGACAAATCACACAATATTTACATGGTGGAAATCGATATCTGGCAATGATATTTGGATGATTGCTGGATGGTGTGGAAGACGGATGAAGCATATCTAAAGGAATTTATGGAGTACCTGAATGGTAACATTTGGGGTATTGAGTTTACGGTTACATGTAACAGGAGTACCATAGATTTTTTTGGATGTTACTGTTTACCGTAACGCAGATGATACTCTAAGTACCAAAACATTTAGAAAATACCCTCAATACAACACCTTGTTACACGCCTCCAGTATGCACCTGAACCACACCATCCGCAACATCCCTAAGTCTCAATTTATGCGTATCAGATGCATTTGTTCATCTCATGATGAATTTGAACATGCCAGACTTGATTTATACCATAGATTTCAGGACAGAGGATATAGAGACATAGATATATATCAAGCTACTTCATGGAGCAAAACCATAGACAGGAGAACATTGTTACAATACAAAAATTCAGAGCATGCTCATCAGGATTCTATCTTGAGATTTGTCACCACATATGGCAGGAACCAACCTATTGTCAGGGATATACTTAATTGCAACTGGAAAATTCTTTTGGCTAATGACACTTTAAGGTCAATACTAGGCCCTCAATGTCTAATGTCATACAGAAGAGGCAAGAATTTGGGAGGGCTATTTTCACATTACAAAAACAGAGAAGGGGGAGGTGCGATATATCATCAGACCACTATCAGTGGTGATAAACTAATTGGTACTTTTCCATGTGGTCACTGCTGCTCCTGTTTACAAGTTAGTACACTAAAAGATTTCACCAGTGCCAACACCAATCGGGTATTTAAAACCAGAGTGTTTGGTAATTGCAGCAGTACATGGGTTATTTACTTAGCTACCTGCTAATGTAAAGCTTTTTATGTTGGTCAAACCTCTAGGTCTCTTAGAATAAGGATGACAGAACATCGTAGTGACATGAGGAACAAAAAAGAAACAAATGCTTTATACAGACACACGATACAACATCCCAATGCCCAGTTTATGTTCATGATCATTGACAAAATTCAAGGAGATAGGAACAACCAACAGGGTTGGCACACCATTTTAAACTACAAGGAACAATATTGGATAACCAACCTTGGATGTTTATTCCCCCCAGGTCTGAATGACCATCTGTGAGTTTCACTGAACACTGGAGGATTTCATAATCATGGTTACAACAACAAACATTCATATAGATCAAGAATTAGTACGAACCATTCAATGGTGGTTAGACCTACCAACGCTCATATTATACTCTATAAAGCATGATAAAAAATTGTTCAGGATACGAATATGTATATGTATGGTTTGGTATTCGTATCTGGTATGTTGGCGTTAAACATTGAGTATTGTACAATTACAATGTTGAACTTGTATTATCTACAAGCATATTATTTCAATTTATTATAATTTATAATATAGCTGAGAATGAGGCCACTATACTTTTTTGCCTTATTTTGTAATATATTATATGATCAGTACTTGGTTCATTATTATTCAGTTCTTTTGAACTTGTGGTTATCACCCTTCACAAAATATATATATACTAGTGGTATATATTTTCTGCTTTTTTATACTATGATATGCATTCACAAATAGTGACTATGGTATTGGTCTATTACCTTGTAATATGTATGTCATATAATGGCTTATTTCCAGAGCTTTGATTTTTATCTTTAAAAATATGACTTAATATCTACACCTCTGGCATTTTTATGTCACTGGTCATATGCTTTAATCAAGAATGGAACATGCACTTTGTTACTCCAGCCACTGGGTGGTGCTGTAATATTGCTTCCAGGTAATCAGAGACTAGTATAAATGCAGGCTGCTTCATTTCATTCAAAAAAACGTTATTGTATTCATTGATAAAGGCTGAATAGCCGAAACCGGTCTGGATTTGAAGGAATTATAAATAAATAATCATTATTTCTTCATTACTGCGTGGTCACTATCGTTTTTTGCTGGTCGTTGGTGGTTTACACTATTACAGCCCACATATGTTCCATAACAGTGACACAATGACATGTGTAGGGGTTAGTTGCCAGCAGAAACACCTCTC